>NC_142386.1:3915000-4120143 GCF_059441005.1 Hippichthys cyanospilos | reverse complement strand
GGGAAGTCAACCATTTTGATTAGAAGCGGCCATTTTAGGTAATTTTTCCATGGGAGGTCCTTCAAAACTTGTCTCCGCTCCCCCCCCCCCCCCCCCCCCCCCCCCCCCCCCACACTGTGGCTGATGAGTTCTGTGAAGCTGACGGGCTGTGATTGGACGCATCCTGTTTTTTTTTTCCCAACTCCGTCTCCCCTGGCAACCACCAAGCTGATTCCTCGAGCGTCCTTTCATTGTGGTGCCTCCGATTGCGTTGTTGTTCAGCCAAGACAATGTGCTTTGTGGCTTTCGGCTGGGATTACACACAGCGTCACTTCACTGTGTGTGTGTGTGTGTGTGTGTGCGTTTGTGTGTGTGTGTGAGTTGCCTACAGGTGACTCATCGTACTGCAGATGACCACTCTGTGCTGCCGCTGCTGCTTGAGAATTCCTAGCTCACATTTCCCTTCCTCGTTTTTTTTTTTTCAATTTCTCCCCTCTGCTTTTCCAGTGCTGTGTTTTACGCTCTTCTATCACCATATCCTTTGTCTCTCACACACACAAACGCACATTTTCCGAATGTAGACCATCCAAAATGAACACACAATCGAAGGTGATGAGTCAGATGTTTTTCCCCTCAAAAAAGTGGAAAGACAATAACAATTTAGTACCAAGATGAGCCCATCTGTCCACACAAAGAAACAAAACAAGAACATGCACAATGTGGAGTGTCCCAATCATCAACAATGCAGTACACAAAGCCTTTTTCTCAATAAGAATCTTTCTAAATGCCCAGATTGTCCTATACAAACACAAAAGACAACAACATATACAAACCCACATAACAAACAAGTCCACACTAAGATAAGAATACACAAACACAATCTGGTCAATCCAAAATATTTACCTTGCGTCACACAAATATAGTCTGTCCATATTGTTCCATACAAGAAAACCAGCACCATGCATACACTCATACACAAGCGTGTGTGCCCCCCCACGCACATTATGGCCTGATAAAAAAAACATCTATATTTCGCCACACAAAGACTTAAAAACAAGATTTCATACACACACAATATGAACTAGCAAAAAAAAAATGTGATTTTTTTTTGCACCACACAAAGACCAAAAAACAAGATCACACACGCACACACAAAAATGTGAAAACACACACATAAAATATGAACTGGCAAGAACTGTCCATATTGCACCACACAAAGACTGCAAAACAAGATCGCACACACACATTGTGAACAGCCAAAAAATATCTATATTGCACCACACAAAGACTAAAAAACAAGATCACACACACGCGCACATAGTCTTGATTAGTTCGCCGATTCAAGCAAACACTTCCACACATTTAGTTATGGGCGGGCCGACATAAATGATGACTGAGGTTAATAAACATGTTCAGAAGATGCAATTACAAGGGAGTTATTCATTATGTGATATATTTAGTCATTTTTCCCTCATTCTTGACTTTCAATGCACGCTGAACCCCTTGAGTGCAAAATAGAAAGTCATACACGGAAATAAAACTGCCCGTTGCGTCAGCGTGAAGTCACAAAAACGGGCAAAAAATAAAATAGCTTATTTATTTATTTATTTTTATCATTATTTCTATTTTTACATGCAAATGAATGAAATAATCCTGCGGGTAAATAATCCTGTTAGATGACGCTTTTCATCGTTGGGAAAACAAGCCAAAATAGATAGATGGGCCTAATCTCAGCCGTGCACACACACGCACACGCATTTACATGGTAATTACCCCCGAGCTACTCTCGGGGTTCCCAGGGGACCCGGGGGTCTCGCAAGAGTCCCAGTTGTCCCATTGAGGAGATCATTAGCTTGGTTAGTGTAATCCACAACAAGCCCCCCGAGTGTGCGCGCGTGTGTTTTTATACGTGCGTGTGTGTTACTTGTGTGTCCATTCGTTAAGCGGCTGTTCAATGAACTCCGAGGGTCCGGCGGGGCGGGGGGAGGGGGGGGGACATTAGCTTTATTGCCTCCATCTGAGGGTCTTGTTTAGCTGCAGCTGGGATTTGAAACCCACCGGGAGCCCGCCTGATGGTTTGTGATAGCGCACTTGAATGACCCAGGAAATAGCCATGAAATTGTCACCCCCCCCCCCCCCCCCAAAAAAAAAAGAGAGACTAAGGAAAATACACTTTCAGAATGTATATTGAAAAATATAGGTGCACCATTGATTTAACAGTGAAAAAAATCTAGTGGCTTGTGCCCCCCCCCCCCCAAAAAAAATATCTATGCAATAACTAAAAATACTAATAAGACTAATAAGGAATGTACATTTTCTGATATATTGAAAATTGAAAATATGTAGGTCTAGCATAGCTATTATTGTGTTGATTTAACAGTAAAAAAAACATATATAATGACTGTTGCCCCCCCAAAAATAGCACTGAAATTGTTAAGCGCCCCCCCAAAAAAATGTATGCAATGATTCAAAAGGACATTTTTTATAGATATGTTGAAAACATATAGGTCTAGCTTCGCTATAAATTATTTAACATTAAAAAATATAGGTGATTTTTGTTGTTTATCCGGTTTATAAAAAAAAAAAAAAAACATGTATTTTTGCATGCAAAAGGAGCAGGAAGAAAATTGTTTTGCTCTTTGAAAAAACAAAAAGTCCTCTTTACTTTGTCCATTTCATCTTAAACACAGGAAATACCCTCTTATATCAAAGAAAATATTTTTTCCAGCCCTTTTTTTGCATTTTTTTGCATGGTTGTAAAATTAGGGCCTATGTAATATGTTCTACCTTTTTGCTAGTTTTTAACCCATGAAATTTCCTCGTGTACTGTAATCAAACAGAACATTTATATTTTATAAATGTATGTAAATATATATGTATTATAACTTGATAAATACATTTATTTTGTAAAAATGACAATATTTATATTGCCTCTCTCCACTTTTGGCCCCATGTGGGATCTATTATTTGATATTTTCCCTAACAAAAGGCGGCATGATCTCACCAATCAGCATCACTTTGAAATAAATGCTCAGCCTTTTTCCTGCTGTAGTTTTCTAAAGGGAACAAAACAAAGAGCTTTTTTCTTTTTTTCCTCGTTCCATCCGGCGGAGAGAAAAATGGAGCGAGGGGGACGAGAAGGGCGGCTGATTGCTCCTTTTGTTTAAGAGTGAAGCTCGCCACCTCTTGGGGGATAATTGGTGCAAGAGAAGGCTAAACGCGGGCAAACAAAAGTGAAGAAAAAACAACAACGCCGCCCATTGGCTTGGAATTTCAAGCCTTTGAAGGTTTAATGAGGCCCACATGTTTGATTTGTTGTTTCCGTTCATATTATGTTTGTAATGATTGCGCCTTTGATTATCGCCTTTAATGACTACAAGGTTAAAAAAAAAAAAAAAACATGTCCAAGGACTCTGAATTGTCTTCAACGAATGGCCTAGTCTAAATCTGTTTTCATACATGCGCATTATAAGGCGCATAGAATAGAAGCTACAGCAGTGGCTGGGCTTGCGTTATGCATCCACTGCGCAATCAGAAATTAAGAATAATGAAGATTTGTGAAAAGTACACATTGCGAACAGGATAACTCCGTGACAGTGTCAATCAAAAATTATTTTCCTCATAAAGGTGTAATATTTGGTGTTGCAGGTGTACCTAATGAAGTGTCCTATGAAGACTGGTGGGAGAAAAAATTCTACAGTATTTTCCACACTATAATGCGCACCGGATTATGATGTGCACCTTTAATGAATTGCCTCGCATTATAAGGTGCATAGAGTAGAAGCTACAGTAATGGCTGGGCTTGCATATATATGATTTGCAAGATGATTTGTGGAATGTACAAACTGAAGAACGGGAAAAAATACTTCTCGACTCCATTAAAAGACTGTTTAGATCAATTCCAAGACGAATCAAGAGTTTAAAAGAGTATAATTGGGATTCAATTAATTATTCATTTAATTTTTTTAGTCAAAAACTCACATTTTTGGTCCCCAGTTGGAGCATAAATAACAATATGCAGAGGTTGTGGGTTCGATTCAGCTTTCGGCCTTTCTGTGTGGAGTTTGCATGCTTTCCCCGTGCCCAGGTGGCTTTTTCTTCCCCAAAACATGCATGGTAGATAATAGACATATTGAACATATTTGACAATAACTCAAAACCTATCTTTATGACATGAGCCTGGGTTTATGAAAAAAAAAATGCATCACATGTGGTAGAGTGGTTGTCTCCCAGTCGAGAGGCTGCGGGTTGGATTTATGAAAACCATCATGCTACCTACATTTAGTCCCCTTTTTTTCCTCCTATTCCATTCAGTTTTCCTTGGTGATGACTCACTTTTTTCTGGGTGTGTGTCTTTTGTCACCCTAATTGACAACAAAACTGTAAAGCGGACGGCATATACAATCAAATCCGCGCATGTCGTAAACACACCACAAACGCACCACGTCCTGTGCAAACACCGATGACCTTTTTCCCCGTACAGACGCACGTCACGGCTGGCGGGAACATTGGAACGATCGCAGCTGGCTTGTCCCCAGCTTTTGTGTGTATGCGTGTGCGCATACGTCTGCTTCGTATTCCAGTCACAAGCTAGTGTCGTTCGCTCATCTCCAAAGCTAGTGTTTTGACAGTAGTTTTTCATTTGTTTTTATGTGCCAATCGGGACCTTTCCAAACACTTGCCAGTGAAGGCGGTACATGGGTGTGTCTTTGAGGTTGACAAAAAAGATGTGATTTGGGTTAATTAATGAGTAAATTGTCTAAAAATTGAAAATAAATGGAATTGAAAAAAAAATTGGACAAAATTACAACTAAATAAGCAACATTTGATTTGTGTATATTCAGGTTTTTTGTTAGTGCAACCTAAAATGTTAAACTTCAGGTGAAGCTAACCAGTTATTTCAAGTGGTTCTAAATTATAGTCCTAAATATTAATACCCCTTTCTGTGAACTTAACAGAGGGAAAAAAAATAAAAAGAAGTAACAATATTAATGCTACACTTCACCAAAAAAAAAAATAAATAAAATCATAATTCGTGTTGAGTATAGTTCCGGGGACGGGCAAAATGCGGAAGCGGGCCAGATCTAACCCAGGAGCTGTAGTTTTTGGACCAATGTCCTAAACCCTGCCCCCAGTCCCTGAACTACCCCTGAGCTTACCACTCACCAGGCGGAAATCTCCTGTCAATCAAAGTGAGACAGACGATGACACTATCAAAATGACTGATACTATTTTACTTACCATCAGTAAATGCAACAGCCATGTTACTGTTGTGTTGGCGCAGTATTCCAAAAAATCTGAGTGTAACGATCTTATTTTGAAAAAAAAATATGTTGGTGCTGCTCTAATTTCTAAACATGGAGGAATCTTCAGTGTAAATATCAAATGTTAAAATCTTATGATCCAGTGCGGCCTACGCATGAAAAAAAATTCGCTGGTGCAACTTATAGTTTGAAAAATATGGTATTTGTCTAAATGGTTTCGAAAACTTTTTTTTTTTTGTGCATTGCAGGAGGACATTTTAAAGGCACATGGCGCAGTTTTGAACGCCGTACCTTCATTCTAACCAAGCACTCCATCAAAGCATGTTTTTTTACCAGCACCGTTACCCATCTTGAAGTGCAGCAGTGGGTGTGACCCTCTCCGCAGGGCAGCGGTAAGTTGTGTGAATGTGTGTGTGTGTGTGTGTGTGTGTGTGTGGGGGGGGGGGGGGGGGGGGGCACATTTATGAGTCATCCTCTCGGAGCGCACCCCTTCCCGCTCGTGCTGAGAAGTTACTTATTTTTTTTTTGCGCTGACTCCTCTTTCCACTCCTACTGCGCGCGTAGATAAGATGGCCAGCGTGAGTCATATTGCGCTGGCAGGTGCCGAACGGCGCTCGCCGGCGTTTCGCCGAGCTTCGGAAAGGTAAAGACGGTGGAAACAAAGCTACATGGGAATGTGCGAAAGGATGGAGGGATGATGGAGGGGGGCGGGCGTGAGGGATGAAGAAAGATGGAGGGAGGGGCGGCGCTGATGCTGGCGGCCTGATGACTCATGGCGGTGCTGTGCTTTGTGCGTCACCGGTGCTGGCTGGAGGAGGAGATAGCGGGGAGAAGGTCTACGCATTTAATTACACACACTGTACACACACGCGCACGCACACACGCGCGCTAAATCATATCAATTACACTCTTTACATGCGAGCGATTTAAGCTTCCAGGTGTTTTCCTGCGTCATCGTCTTGCCCGTCAAGTGTTTGGAAAAGATACTGCCAAGTGTGCGAGGAGACAAATGAAAAGCGCTTTCATACCAGTAGCCACACGGGACTTGTGACTGGAATATGAAGCAGAGACACACACGCACACACACGCACACACGTGGAAAGGACTATCCAGCTGTGATTGTCGCGTTTGGTAATCATCAAAGACAATTTACCCATCAGTGATCCCAATGTGCGCCTTTTGGAAACGTCAAGGCAATTTTCACTTCGATTATTTTGATGAAAAGTGCATTTTTTTATTTATTTTTTTTAATACATGAGAGTTTTCCTCTGCCCTATAACGCAGTGGTTCTCAACCTTCGAAATATGTTTTCAGCCAAGTACCTCTTAACCACTGCAAAGTAATTTTGGGTTAAAAAAAATAAAATAAAATAATACATTCCATCAGTGTCTGATTTGTTCAACTTTAGACCCTTTAATTTGTATTGGTCCACAAAAAAAAATAATCAACCTAAAGCGTCCTCTTTTGGATCATAGAAGAAATCTGATGTCCAAAAATATAATAATAATAATAACATAATTATAAATAAATATTTGTCCACAGAAAAATATTCGACATAAAGAATCGGGATTTCAGTAGAGATCTCTTCACAAAAATAAAGAATGAACTTAATTGTTAATAAATATTTGTCCCCCAAAATAATATTCAGCATAAAGTGTCAGCCCTGTTGACAAAATAAATATTTATAAATAAATATTTGTCCAGAAAAATTTTGAATGTAAAGTCTCTTCTTTTGGGATCATAGTAGATTTGTGTTCACAAAAATAAATTAACTTGACAGGTAACGAGAGGTGGCACATGACAAGTTGGAATTGAATAACCTACTGAACATAAAATTTGTTTTAAATTTTATTTTTCTGAACAATTAATTAATTAATTCAATCATTATTTTTAAAGGATTTTCGCATGTTACTTTGTTTTATTTCAAATCTCACGTACCCCCTGAAGTTCCTTTAAGTACCCCCATTTGGGAAGCACTCTTTTTTTAAATCCGGTTTAGGTCTTTATAATACTCGTACAAAGACTCCAAATTGTGTTTGATGATTTTGAAAGTCATCTAAAATGCTCAAATTTGTCTTTTTGCTAGGCTCCAAATTGACGCTTCAATTGTCTTTGTTTTGCTATTGGTGAAAAACATTAAGTTGACATAATGTCTTTGAGACTGAATCATCTTTGATTTTTTTTTGAAAAACACACACGGTAATTTATACAGAAGTCAATTTCGTGCTTTACTTGACTGGCGCCGGACGATTATCCGCACTGAAGCTGAGCCGCCTGATGAAACATTCCGTTTTGGCTGCAATAGCGCATACGGCAATAATAGCAATCATGGCGCAAGCCTTGGCGGATGGACGGACGGTGTCCCGCGAGGTCCGGCACGCGCCGGCTTGTTCAAAGCTTAGCTCGCCGCTAATACCGGTTATCTCTTATCTTGTCACGCCACGCGCGCACATTCATCACCAAAGCTTCCTGCGCTCTCCCGATAGAGCCCGCTGACTTTGGGGATTGTAATAGAAAATTCTATTTCCCAGAATTCTATTAAGAGCCTAGATCAGGCGTCCCCAAACTTTTGCATCCGAAGGCCACGGTTCTCTTCTCTTGTACTTGTCACTTGTAACAAAAAGTGTCTGAACGTGAGTGTTTATTGTTTTCCAGAATGCCGCACATAACCAAATATTAATACCACTTTCTAGGTTCTTGACTGGGGAAAAAAAAATAAAAAAATAGCAATATTATTGCCGCACTTAACTAAATATTAATATGTATTTCTGGGATCTTGACTGAGGAAAAAAAAAAATAGAAATATTATTGTCACACTCAACTAAACATTACCACTTTCTGGCGTATTGAGTGTGAAAAAAATTGAAAATAAATAGCATTGTTATTGCTACACTCAACTTTATAATAATGCGGGTATTCATAGTTTTGGCGTTGATTCCATAATTTGAAAACACCCACAGTTTTTTGGCTTATGAGACAAACTGCCTCGTCGACAAAAAATAATCTCGATCGCGCGGTAAGAAAGAAAAAAACCCATAATGCATCTCTAGTATTGTTTCGGGGGCTGGGCAAAATGCGGAAACGTGCCATATTCAGCCCGCGGGCCGTAGATTGGGGACCACTGGCCTAGATGGGTACAGAAGAAAATTGTTTTGGAAAATGTGTTCTCTTTAGTTTCTGATGCACCCTTTTTCAAGAGTGACACCCATATAGACGAAAGGTGCTTTTACTCATTTATATACGAACGCATAGAAAATGTTTGTTTTTTTTTAAATGCGGTAAAAAGACCATAAAATGAAGCCTTTTAAAAGGCGAGGCAGCCGTTTGCTCCTACTTGACAGAATAGATGTTGTTAAATCATTGCTGGTTGGGATTAGAAAGTTCAGAACACTTATGCTGCAAAGCTAGTCATTGATGGCCATTAAAATACTAAAGAAAGCAAATATGTCTGGGATATAAAAAGAACTCCTTGTTTTCAAGAGCTTTTCGGGGAAAGTGTCATGTTTGTCGCAGGTGAGTGAGTCAGTCAGGTAATTTGAGCAAAACTTACTGACGAGTCACACGGTCCGCTCTCAAAAATGATGATGGTGAATGCAACGGGGTTTATAATAATAACCTTTCATGTTAGCATTGTTAGCATTCGCAACCCCAATATTACGAGGGTGGACTTAAAACGGCATAACAAGCATTTTTTTTCCACATATCTGTGTTTGTATGAAATTAATTCAAATGTGAACTAAATAATATGTCCTTTACAAAGCTTAAAATGATAATATATACCTCAAATTTGATATGGTATGCATCAGTTTGAGAGTGGATGCACAGAACATGGCAAAAATGGCACAAAAATGACGCCTAATTGCCTCTTTGTTGTCAACAATGAGGCTGAGTGGATCATTTTATTCGGCGGACGTTGATGCATTTTGATAAGGAAAAGACGGCTTGACTTGTCTCCTCCAGCCCTCGGACGTACGCTCGAACAAGCCGGCACGGATGTCGGCAGCTGGAGGGCCGAACGCCGAAGGGCAATTATTAACGTTGCGGAATAAAAACACCTCCGTCTTCTCGGTTTCTTTAGACAGTCTGCGCCGTTTCAAAGCGCGTTTTCTTCACGCTGAAACGAAATACGACAAATGGATGCAAAATGTACACGGCGCCGTCATTTTCATTAGCATCGCTAGGCAGGAATAAAAGCCTTCATGTTCTTGATTTGTATTGACAATAGCACACTGTCGACACCTACAGGTTAAGTGCGACACCTGTAAAATGGGACGGCGTTTATGCGGCCTGAAAGAAGAACAAAAGCCCCTCCCGCCCAGAAGGGTATGGTGTGAAAGTGAGTTAAATGGGCCGCCGCCCTCTCTGCAAGGTCAAGCAGCTGCCACAGTCAATGAGCCTCTTCAGTCAACAAAGCTTGGAATTAACGCAGAGCATCGCGCCCCGGTGGAGGGTGCCACGCGGAGGACGGCGTGTCATGAGGCGGGGGGCGGCGGCGAGTCGGGCGGGGGGCCCGTGACGCCATCGCCTCGTCAGGCGGATGAGTCACGGGCTGACAAACGGGAGCCCGTGG
Organism: Hippichthys cyanospilos; assembly: GCF_059441005.1. NCBI lineage: Eukaryota > Metazoa > Chordata > Actinopteri > Syngnathiformes > Syngnathidae > Hippichthys > Hippichthys cyanospilos. The sequence continues at coordinate 4,110,330 of NC_142386.1, read as the reverse complement.
CGTCTTTTTCGGCAGATGAAGCAAAATTAGGACACGTTTCCCGCGATGCGCCCATCAGACAAGGACTTAATTAAGGTGCAATCACATCTAAGCAAATTACGCCAGCGCTGCCTGGACGGGCCGCGGTTGCGATCGCTATCAGGAATGTTGCTCAAACATGGCCCGTGAGTCACCGGCTTGGATTACCTCCCGTCTTTTCATCCTCACGCTCCCTTTTTTTTTTTTGCTACGAAACAGGAACATCACGGCAACCCGTCTAAGCTAGCCTTCCCCTCCTGCTGCTCTTTGTCCCTCGTCTGCACTCATAAACGACACAAATGACAGAAAATTGCCGGCCCCCGATGGAGGCGGCTCAAGTGCTTGCAGGTGACAGCCAGCCCCCCAACCCTTCCTCCTCTTCATCATCTTCACCCCCACCTCCCTTTGTATCTACCCTGCCCGACCACCTCCTCGCCCATCTTGGCGGTTATTCTCTCCTGTATTGCCATTATCAGCCGGTGCAGACGCCGGAACGCGAGCCCACCATTATTCCCGAAAGCCCCTTAAAGCTTTGTAACGTGCAATCTGCAACCCCGCCCGCCTCGCCACCCTTCCTTCCTCCATCCTTCCTCCATCGACCTCTCGTGACGTGGTCACCGCCATTATCTACGCCACATGACAGTGACCCCCCCCCCCACGGAATCATCATCATCATCATCTTCCTAATCACGCCGGCCCCCTTATCTCCCATCACCAAATCTGCTCTGACTCAAAGCAATTATCTCTCATTTGCCCACCGACGCCCAGCCGCCAATCACCCCCCCAAGTGGTGGGGAAAGGCGGTTGGCGTCATGGTCTGGTGAGGACAACGAACATCTACGGCGGAAAGGGGATCGGGAGGAGGCTGGGACGGCAGACCCGTGTGGGCTTTGCCGCATCATAAATGATGGGCGACGCCCACGCGGGGTGACTTCGTCTTCGTCACTTCCGAATCGCGAGGATGAGGCGGCCAACGCCGCCCAGAAGAAGGGCGTGCGGTCCTGGACAGCATCCAAAATGTGCCATGTGAGGAGGAAGAAGAGACTAAATCAATTGATTTGATCATCTAATCAACCAATGTTGATCATCAAAACCATTTAGTAACGAGTTAAATCTAAGTGAACAGTAATTAAATCATTTCAATTAAAATGTGATCAAAGACATAAGCGCGACAATTCAATTACAATTAAGTGAGTAGTTAACATAAACAGAGATAAATAATAAATGAAGGCTGTTTGTTTTCGTTTCTGATCGTTCAAAACGAATTGGATTCTTTATGATTTGACAGACAAACGGACGGATAAAGAGAAGGATGGATGTTTAGTTAATGATTTAGTTGATTCTATGATTTCAGACTGCCCCTGAAGGCGACATTTGATGGTTCGATGGATGGATGGATGAAAACTAGAAGATAAGAAGGTAAATAGGTATGTAGGTCGGTAGTTTTTTTGTTCGAGCGGTCGGTCCAAACCAGCAATGTCCTGTTATGCGCACATGGATGTTCCTCAGTGTGTCTTTTTTTTGTAGTGAATTAGTCACCTTCTTCCCTCACAGGCAAAAAAAAAAAAAAAGCTTTTCATTTTTGTTGGTACTTTCTTTCCACTTCTGCGTACAGTCTTCCCGGGTAATTGGTTCCAGGTAATTGGTTATAGATTGAAGGCCTGCGTGCTGTCCAGTCATCCCGGCGTGTCCCATTCATTCCAGCGTTTGACGTGGCGCCGGCAGGTCTCGGCGGGCCGCTGCGCCATGACGGGCTTTGTACCGCGGCTTCCCATCGAGTATAAAGCAGAACTGCTGCACTTGTTGAAGCTGGCCGGACCAGTGGTGAGTCTGGTGAAGCAGCATTTGGCACATTCTTTTTTTTTTTTTTTATGAATGTTTTCTAAAAATGTGTGGTCATGAGGCTACTACTTATTGCTTGACCTTGAGATCGGGGTTCTTGCCTACCGTGTCCATAATTCTCTTCTTATGGAAAAAAGCCTCGTGTGTTTTCCAATCTAATGTTAACTTGCGCATCTATGTAGCTTCTTTATAATTAAAATAACAATATGGCGCCCTAAATCTTTTAAGTTTAAAACAAAAATGCCTTTTTTTTTCCCCAGTTCATTTCTCAGCTGATGAGCTTCCTGATCGGATTTGTCAGTTTGGTATTTTGCGGTCACCTGGGAAAAACCGAGCTGGCCAGCGTGGCGTTAGCGATTGCGGTAGGACGTCTTGTTGCCGCGTCCCACGCAAAGATCTCACGCGGCCATTTTGCCATCAGGTGATAAATGTCTCGGGTATTTCCATCGGCAGCGGCCTGGCGTCGGCATGCGATACGCTCATATCTCAGGTATTTGTTTTATTCATACGGCGCTATCTTAAGAGCGCCGCTGTAAGCGTAAATCGCATTACGAACTTATTGTTGACGTTTTTTCCGCTCTGTCGCCGGCAGACGTACGGCGGCGGCAACCTAAAACTGGTGGGCGTGATCCTGCAGAGGAGCATCCTCATCCTGCTATTAGCCTGCTTACCCTGCTGGGCTGTCCTGCTCAATACGGAGCCACTCCTGCTGGCTGTTGGCCAGAGCGCCCAAGTCGCCAGGTTAGCATACGCGCACGTTCGTCTTTTTTATTTTTGCGCTATTTTGTTTTGCATATATGCCAAGGAAGAGGCGGGAACATCACGACACACTGCTGCGAAGGCTAACTTCAAAATAACATGTACATATTATGTAATGATGTAATCTTATATGTATTATATATAAAAATATTTATATTGATATTTATAATATAGTACGTTAAGTAATATAAAATACGTATATAAAAAAATATTCATAATACATGGACGTCAATGCAGTGGCCCTGGTGCGCTTTTATTGTGAAGTTGGCCTTCGCAGCGGTGGTTCCTACCAATTAGCTTAACGCCCCCTCGCAAAACAATTTTTATGCTCACTTCACGTCACCATCATCAAAAACAAATCATGTTCAATTGCTGTTTAAGGATGATAAGGAAGGCCCTAGTTAATTATCGTATGATAACGGCAAAAGTCTCGAATGTTCGCACTAGATGTTGACTATGTGGTGCTTTCAAATGCAGTCAGACATTTGATTTTCAAATCCCACCACACATAAAATGTCAATAACTACAACCATCTAAACAAACAGTTCTATCTTTCAATCTATAAATGAAGAATGATGGGGATCTATTCTGATTTACATTCATGCTTGACTTTTTGTCTTTGTTTTTTCAATTCTCTTTACTCCACTTTCAGGATGTCTCAGCTCTACGTCAACATCTTCATGCCGGCTTTACCCGTGAGCGCACCAGAAAAAGATGCTTTTATGCTCCGCGAATGCGAGTTATTAATAGCGGTGACGTCGTCTTCGCAGGCTGCCTTCATGTACCAGCTGCAGGGGAGGTATCTTCAGAATCAGGTGCCAGTCATCATGTCGTGGTGTCATCTACTGCTTTGCCTTTTGTGCTCCCGTCAATCAATCGGTAAATGAATGAACGCTCTCTGTGGCAGGGCATCATGTGGCCGCAGGTGATATCCGCAGGCACCGGCAACGTTTTCAATGCAATCATCAACTACGTCTTCCTGACAGTGCTGGATCTCGGGGTGGCGTGAGTACATGTGCTTCAAAGGCACGTGAGTTGTTGTTGTCAATCAGTACATGTACAGTAAATGAATACATGGACACCTTTGCTCAGGTTCCTGGTGGGGAAGTTTGATGACTCACCATGAAACGTGAACTTTTTCGGGAAATGCAGCCCTTAAATGGGCCGTTGCGTAAAAAGTCAACTTTTTGGAGCTTTTAACCATGTTCCGACGTTGATTTTTCACCCTAAACACTCCCACTTTCCTTCATTGATGCATTTCAAAGCATTCCTCGCTTGGTCTGCGCTCTCCCACCGACCCCACCCGTGCAGACGCAAACGGCTTGAAGTTCGCTTTTTTCGACAGGAGCAATTAGGAAAAGAAAAAGAAAATACACGCCGACTTTATCCCTGTCTTTTAGTTTGGTTTTGGTTCCGGAGCTGAGGAGGAGAGATTTTGCACCGAGTCGGCCAAGTACATCGCGACGTTTCATTTCTTTGCTACGGTGTTTTATCGTAGAAATGCTGAGGTGGCAAAAATGTGTGTTTGGGAGCACACAGCCGGACTTAATTCAACCGCAGGCGTAACTATTGTTATGAATACTGGGGTTCCCACATGGGAACCTCGTGAGGACGAGCGCTCAGGATGATGAATTGATGCATGTTGCGTGGCCCGCCACTTGAGCTGCAAGATGGCTTCCTGGTTACTTCCAGGTTAGAAAAAGCGATACCATAAAACTCAAATTACATCGCCAATGTGCCTAAAATAGTTTATATGTACGTCTTACACTATGGAGAGTACTTAAACCTCATGTTGTGGCACCTTTAATAGAATTTTTTTGGTTTTGTTGTCCCTCAAAATAAAGTGGATCAGCGGCTGCTAATGCCATCTCGCAGTACTACTTGATGGTGTTTTTGTTGGTGTACATGAATGTCAGGGGTCTTCACAAAGCCACTTGGAACGGTAAGTCCACAGGTGAATTTCGAATATCTCATTTACATCAGTAGCGTACTGCGCTTTGACTGAAATGAAACGCTTTCAGGTTGGTCAATTGACAGTTTGCGTGAGTGGGGTCCATTCCTGCGTCTAGCGGTGCCCAGTATGCTGATGACTTGTCTGGAGTGGTGGCTGTATGAGATTGCCAGCTTTTTGGCCGGTTTGATCAGCGAAGCGGAACTGGGAGCAGAGTCCATCCTGTACGAGCTGGCCGTCTTGGTCTTTATGGTATGATGTAATGTGTTATGAAAACATAGCATGGATGCAAATCTAGTGGGGATTTTCATGGTCGATGATTTTTTTTTTTCTCCAGCCTGGCCATTCAATTCAGTTAATTTTTTTTTTGTATTTTCAAAAATACTGCAGCATAGGAGTCAAACTCCACTCCTGGAGGCCCGGTATCCCGCATGATTTCAAAACCTCTCTTTCAAACACAACTTATTCAAATCAGTAGGATCATTTTCACGCTCCTGTACAGCTTGCTAATAAGCTAATCATTTGAATTAGGTGTGTTGGGGATAGAAAACTGAAAAACGTGCTGGATACCGGCCCTCGAGGACTGGAGTTTGACACTTATACCGTAAAGCTTCTAAAACTGTTGCTGAAATGCAGCGAGAGATAGAAAAACTTCTCGGCAGTATTTTAACAGCGCTGGTTCGTCAGTGCTCTTGTTTTGACAGACTTTTGGACAACTTTTATGTGATGTATTTTGTGAAAAAGTATCGTCCCCGCAGTTTCCGCTAAGCATTTCTGTGGCGGCCAGCGTTCGCGTGGGAAACTCTCTGGGAGCCGGGAACACCCAGCAGGCCAAGCTGTGTGGAAAGGTGTCCGTTGCATGTGCATGTAGGTCCCGCTCATCTTTACGTAGCAAAAAATGTTCAACTTTGATCAACTTGTGGTTTTCGGTTCCCGTCCGATCCAGTGTTGGTGTCGTGCTTCACCGGGACGTTCCTTGGAGTATGCCGTAACTTCATCGCTTACATTTTCACAACAGACAAGTAAGCTGTTTATCACGTCCTTGTCAGTGTCTTGCGATGCCCATAATTCCTTGCTCCTCTTTACGCCCCCAGGGACATTGTGGCCAAGGTGGCTAATGTTTTAAAGATGTACAGCATCAGCCACGTGGGCGATTCCCTGGCGGTAAAAACGGCAACATCCTCATGCACGATATTGTTGTTGTTTTTTTCACCATTTGCCTCTCCAAGGCCGTGACGGGAGGAATCGTCCGGGGTGCTGGGAAGCAATCGGTGGGTGCGGTGTGCAGCTTGGTGGGCTACTACGCGGTGGGCTTTCCCATTGGAGTGTCGCTCATGTTTCCCTTGAACTTGGGAATCTTTGGTGAGAGGATTGTTTCTAATTTTGTCATGGATTTGAATGTTTTGACAGTTTTTTATTTACCACAGGGCTGTGGGCAGGATTCCTGATTTGCGTGGCCTTGCAGTCCCTCTTTTACATCATCTATTTGTGCAAGCTTAACTGGAAAAAAGCCACAGTTGAAGTAAGTGTATATGCCAAAATATTTTTTGTTACCTGTGACTCAAAGACAATAGAGTTCCTGTCCTTATTTGAGAGACTGTCTCAAAATCTCAAAGGCTTTTATGTGATTTAAACAGTCACAATAATTAGATTGTGATGGGTCTACAGGTGCTAAAGAGCCTTTCTGTCCTCATACTGTACAAGTGATTGTCCTTATACGAGTTATTGTCTCAAAATCATTTTAGGGTTCTTCCTCTTGTGATTTGACCACCCAAAAGTCTTTTGTGATTGGTCTAAAGGTGTTAAAGACCATGTACGTGGTCGGACCAAAGGTCCATTATTTGGTTGAGTAAAATTCAAAATGAATGTTTTTTTTTTCATAATAAAAGGTCTCTATCTTTCAAAATCAAATTTGTTCTCTGACATTGTGCCTTTGTTTTGCAGGCGCTGGTACGTGCTGGAGTCCACGTTCAAGACCAAGACAAGATCTTTGTCATAGACAACAAAGGTAAGTAGATAAATACAATCCCTGAAGACATTGCGTGTGAAGGCGTAGGGGTGAATGTGAAGGAGTCTTATGAATTGGAATGGGATGGACTGATGTGGATTGTGGGAAAACTTTGCAGTGTGCGAATTATCGGAATGTTGGGAATGATCACCTCGGTGAAATCAGTGAGCTAAATGTTGTGAATGGGAAATGGGAAAGCTTTAAATATGAAATGTCAAATCTGCAATTGAAAATGAATGGCATATTTTGGGGTGTGAAAATTGCGTGAAAACTGTAAATAATTGGAATACCAAAAATACAAGCTCCCCTCACATGAATATTTGGAACGTTTTGAAATTAGAATGGCCTGAATCCGATAAATAAGAATAGAGTTGAAACGCGTCAAAAAAGTGAGCCTTCACAAAAAATATGCCTTTAAAAAAATCTGGCACTATCTCGGTTTCAGAGATAGTATAAAGCTGAAAAGTGTGTTGCTGACTGAAATCTGTCAAGCAACAAGTAACTCTCTCCCTCACAGCATGTGAGCAGCAGATGAGTACCCCCGCATGCAATCCTCCGAGCCTAGAACAACCCCAGTCGGACGGACCCGCCCCATTGTCAATCCGGCAATTGGCTCTGCGCCGCGGCCCGGCGGTACTTTTCATGGTCGCTTTCTTTGGTGTCGGAGTTTTGGTCAGCAAACTTCTGGTCACGCTGCAGCTGGACTGATTGTGAGCCAAACTGCCCATTGTGCAATATTCAGTTTCACTGTATGGAGGAATTTTTTAACTGTACTCTCTGGTCATGTGCTGCCCCCCTACCCCGTTGATTAAACAGAGTATGATACATATTAAAACTCATTCACTCCCAAAGACGTTTTATTAAGGTTTTTGTTTTTATTTTTTTGTTTTTTTAAAGGAGTTTAGACCAGGGGTCCCCAAACTTTTTCAACCGAGGGTCACATTACTCTTTTCAGATGGGGGGGCGGGGTCACTTTGTAACAAAAAGTGTGACAATCTTCGAGATGTCTGTACATGAACGTTTATTGTTTTTCAGGATGCTGCATATAACCAAATAACCCTTTCTGTGATCTTGGCTGGGAAAAATATGGAAAATAAATTGCAATATTATTGCCGCACTTCACTAAACGTTAATACCCCTTTCTGGGATCTTAGCTGGAAAAATAGTTGAGAATAAATGGCAATTATATTGTCCGCACTTAACTAAATCTTAATACCGCTTGCTGGAATCTTGACAGGGAAAGAAGTTGAAAAATAAAAAGGTATTTTATTGCTGCGCCTTACCAAATATTATTTCTGGAATCTTTACTGGGAAAAAAAATTGAGAATAAATATCAATATTATTGCCACACAACTTTTTACTGTGGAAATGCTGAGGTGGACAAAATGTGTGTTTGGGAGCACACAGCCGGGCAATCAACGTCAGAAGTAAATAATTTACCCAAGTGCGGAACTATTATGAATACGGAGTTCTCACGGGGACTGATTTGATAGAAGGAGCGAGTGTGAGAGTGATATATTTGCATCTTAATGTCAGTAAAAGGCCTGTTTTTAGTCCTGTTATCCAAGCTGTTGGGGTAGTCTTAATTAGCTGCGAGCCGTGAGTCAGGATGATGAACGGATGCATGTTGCGTGGGCCGCCGCCATTGACCTCCGTCATGAAGCGGGCAAGGCAGCCACAAGGTAAGAGGAAAAGCGAGCCGTTTGACTTGCTGCTCGGTACCATAAAACGCATATTTAATAAGAACTGAAATGTGGCAAATGTAATTTATATGCACGTATTACACTGTGGAAAGTAAATATAATGTCAGGCCCCTTTAATAAAAAAAAATGTCAATGTTAGATGTGTTGACGCATTCACTGCGAGCCCAGTAAAATCATGGTTGATGTCTGTCCACGTCAATTGCAAAGAACAAGTTAATCATCAGCTAACAGGATGAGAGTCCGCGGCGCACGATGGCGTTGAGTGCATTCCAAATCAACCTGAAATCACTTTTCCTTTCGTAGTTCATCACAACGGGCCGCATCGACCCACGCAACTTGCTATGATTGGTCCAGATTTGCCCTCCGGAGGCTGCAATCAGTCTCACACTGTGCCGCCATTACCAATAGCAAGACTGTGTGCATGTCTATGTATTGTTGGAGATGACAACAGACAGTCTAATAAACATAACCTAAAAATAAGACGCTTCAAACCTAATGTCTGACATCCTGTCTTTTGGGGCAAAACGTCTACTGTAGAGACATTTTGCGTGGGAGTCTTCTCGTGATAGACACATCTAACGCATTCCGCGTTGCCAAGTGAAATGTGACATGATTCAAGAATTCCTTTTCGTCTCAATAACTTTCTTCTCAGCTCGCTTTTTAGCCTGATGGGGGGAAAAAAGTCACAAAAAACATCAGGTAATCATTTACATGTTTACTTGTTTTTTTCATTTAACAACCCTATGCCATGTTCTGTTGGTGTTTGTTGTTGTTTTTTTTAATCTTGAGTTAACTTTGGTGTTTCTGTTCATTTCTGTTTTATGTTCTTGTTCTATGATCCTGTTTTGTGTACCTCACGTCTGTCCTTGTTAGTGTGATCATCTTGCGGGCCGGATTAAACCTCCCTATGGCCCAGATCTGGCCCCCGGGCCATATGTTTGACACCCCTGTTCTGATATTATGTGTGTGTGTGTGTGTGTGATGTGGACGTGGATGTTCAAGCACTTAAGTTTGGAGCCCAATTATCGCATTTCAGGAGCTACTCTGAAAGTGTGTGTGGAGTCTGCTGAAATTAATCAAATTTTGCAAAAGCAATCCCACGTTGATGCTTATCTCACCGCAAAATCAAGTCGCCAAATTTGTCAGTCAACTGTCGTGTAATAAATGTGACAAATATAGCAAATGTCACACGCACACACATTGTAATCACATTACAGCCGTCTAGATTGCATTTTGTCAATCTTTCATGCTAATATGCATATATTAGAGTTCCAAGTAGGCCAAGCGCTGATGTTATTGATTCGCTTAATTGTTTTTGGGCTGAAGCCGCCAATCAGATTGCGTCAATGTAATCGCTAATGTTCAACGGAGCTGACTATTCTTAATGCAGTTCACTTTGACTATCGTACATAACAAAAGCATGGGTGATTTTTAATCACAGGTCTGGGGCCCAACTGGCTCTGAATTGAAGTATTTTTTTTTAAGTATGTGTCGGTACGGACCAATACAATGGTGTTTTCATCAGAGGATTTACGCTTGGAAAAAAGTAAGATATTTACAGTAAATCCAAGTGTAAATGTAATTTTAATTTTATATGTGAACCAAGTCTCTTTTTTGTTCTTTTTAGAGTACAATGTACGCAAGGAATTTAGTGTGTACTTACAATGCTGCTGTCACCAGTCATCTCTGTGTGTTTCATGTCGTCTTTTTTTTTTTTTTTTGCTGCTGGCACGGCAATCCTTTTTATGTTCAATGTTGAACTCCCTTACCCACCATTTAGCACCAGCTACCAATAAAATAAAAAGGACACAACAGTAAAAAAAGGCCGCGTAATGGATAACCAACAACTGGGAAGTCATAAAGCCAAACTCTCCTTCCAGCGTCCTGAATAGCGACCTGGCACACACATTGTCACAGCTCATAGCTTCGGGGCCAGGCACTTGGGTGAGTTAATGCAGTTTGCTTTCTGCAATGTTGCTGACTGCTCTCACTGCTTTTTACATCCTCTACATTACAAAGCGTAAATGCTAATTATCGCTACGATACTCACTGCCACTCATGGGAGACATTTGCATTTTTTTTACTGCTAGAATTTGTATGTATGTATGTAGTATTTGGATGAGCTTTGGAAGCTCGACAAATGTACTTTTGTTCATTTTACTTGGAGCACTTTTTTTTAATGTTGATAAAAAGAAATCATAAAGAGTCTATGATTCATTGTCTTCTTTTTCTCTTACCAGGAGGGATTAAAATGGCATCCTACTGTTTCCTTGTGTTAGCGCTGTGTGCGGCACAAACGTTGTGTAAGTTGTGCACACACACATTAACACGCACACATGTATACATACTGCCTGCGTACACTGAGGAGCTAGCATTGTGCGTCAAACAGATTATTCCTCCATTATATATATATATATATATATATATATATATATATATATATATATATATATATATATATATATATATATATATATATATATATATATATATATATATATATATATATATATATATATTTTTTTTTTTTTTTTTTTTTTTAACTTTTATTTTGAAAACTGGCTGGAATCTCTTTGAATTCATTTCAGTCACTTGAGCACCAAAATCTCATCTACAAAATAAGTTAAATGAGTAAAAAACAGACGTCTTTGGAAAGGGAGAAAGGCCCTGTCAAGAGACAGGTGACGAGCTTACAACTTCACTAATGTGAAGTTCATATGTGCACTTTATATTCACTACCATTGATGACAAAATTGTCAATCATTGATTACCCCTCTCCACAATAATAATCTCTACCATTGACCCGTCCTTGGTGATACAAAGGTCGGTGACCCCTGATCTATACGGTGACGTCATCACTCATCATTCCCAAGCAAATCCTGTCTAATTTCCATCCTAAGGCATCACCATTGAGTCAGTGCCCAGCATGGACGGCGAAGGCGTCATTATGACCGAGCTGGAAAGCACCGTATCGCTGGTGTGTCTCAGCAACCGATCCGAGGATGATGAAGCCGAGTTGGTCTGGCTGAGGAACGGTGCGAGAGTTTCTCTTCGCCAGGGAAACCGTGAGGGACAAAGCGGCGTGTGTATTACGCCGGTTATCCACCAGGACAATGGCGCCACCTTCACCTGCCACCTGGGCAGCAACGCCAGCATTGAGGTCTCCGTCACGCTCAACGTCACATGTGAGTTTAGAGCCTTCAAGTTGTTTAGTGGTTTCAGTACCTCAAGTAATTATTACTTTTAGTACCTAAAATATTTAGTCAATTACTTTAGTACTTTTATTACCTAAAGTATTTGTCACCTTAGTACAGGGGTATCAAATCTAATACCCACGGGCGGGTTCTGGCCCACAAACGGGTTTAATTTGGCCCGTTCCGATCATTCGATTGTCAAATAATGTGTGTTACCTTCCTCAGATCCGCCTGAACTATCTGGATCTGAGGACGTATGGGTGGAGGATGCCTCGCCGCTGGTCCTGAGTTGCGACACCTTTGCCAACCCGCCCGTTTCCTCGCTGTGGACCCTCAACGGCAGTAGTCTCGACCTCCTCGCGGGAGGCTTCACCGTGACCGAGGACGGCTTCACTAGCCGCCTGTCTATTGGCAAAGCGGAGAAGAATAAACATGAGGGTCTCTACCGTTGCCTGGTCGACTCACCCGTCTACGGAATCCAAAGCAAGGATTTCCTGGTCGCCGTCACAGGTCTGTTCTTGAGGTGCGGACCCAACTGTTGAGTCTCCATGTCGTTGACTTTGTTATCATCCACAGAAAAGACCGTCAAGTTTCCCCTGATGCCCATCATCGCCGGTGTGGTTGTTGTTTGCCTTACGGCGATACTTGCCATTGTTTCACGCTGGAACAGAATCACAAAGGTAACATGGTTCTGATACATCATGGAGAAACGTATTTAGACACAAGCAGTGTTGGGAGCAATGCATTACATTACTGTAATGCCGTCCACTTCACCAAATAGGACCAGTAATTTGACAAACCATTTAGAGCGGGGCCATAGTAATGCGAAGTTATTGAAAAGAAAACACGCGGGGGATCGTGACTCTTCAACCTCAAGAGGTTTTGAGATTCATTAGGAGACTTAGAAATGTAAATCCATATTTACTGTAATGGTGGTGCGAGTACCGCTAATATAAAGTGATGCAATAGTCGTGTAATGCATTACATTTCAAGTACAGTAACATTATAATGTAGCTAATTACTTTGAAAGCACAGTAATAAGTCATAAATAATGAATTACAGTTTCAAAGTAACTTGTCCAACACTGGACACAAGCCATACTTTAGGTGTGCTGAGGTGTACCAAGACTTTTGTCCACATAATATCCGTAACGCCCAGCTTTTCTTTCCCAACAGTGCTGCAAGTGAAGCATCGTCATCAACTTTTTGTTCACATCTGCGGCATTAGCTTATCACAAAGGCTAAGAGAACCAGCAATGACTTTTCATCTTCGTGACAGCAGGAGAGACCCCCATTGCAACTCAATGAGACTGCCTGAAGCCAATTAGCTTAGTATGAGTCATTTTGTGGCACTCTGCAAAACGCCTTTTTATCCTAAATTGCCACTCAACAAAAGTACAAAGTTCGTAAGGCTAGTAGGGAAGGACCATCGTACTCTTTACACGTTATTGTGCTGCCTAAAAGGCTTTGTCTTTTATATTTCTCTTGCATCAAACGTGTGTTTTGTTTCTTTTATGTGCGCAATCTATTGTTTTGCCAAAATGAGAGTAAATTTATTTTTCAGTTACATGAAAGATCATTGTTTTTTTTTAATGTCTTCTTTATGTATGACATTTGAATTTAGCCAATGTTTTTATGCCTGAACTTTAACTCCTGACTCAATGATACTGATCCGTTATGGTGTTATACATTTACTTTTAATGAGACAAGCTCATCAGTGTTCAAGGCCAAGCTCACACTGCCTCTTACCCATAAAATTCAATATGGTGGTATACGTGTTCACATAAAAATGAATTGTCTAAATAGATAAAAGAAAGGTCGCAACCGTTTCTGTGTAATGGATTAACCCAAAACCAATTTTTAGAGATATACAAAGCAAAGTGGTAAAATGACAGGACCTGGTTAATATCACACAAACATTGAACCTAATACCCCACTGCACGTTGATTTCGTTAATCGCAATGTGATTTAAAATAATTGTATAAAGGCCTGTTTAAGGCTGAAGATTACTATTTTGAAGCTAAACGTTAAACTATCTTTGCCACCCTAAAAAAAAACATCCTTTCTGTTTGGGTGGTGTTTTAGGCAGGATGCGTACCCACTACAACAAAGCCTCTAGCGACATCTGCAGGTCAATTAACGAACTACCGTTCTAAACAGGATTTGTTTATTTCTGTTACCGTAATTCACGCTGTTGGTGATGATTGAAATCAAGCAATTTTTTAATAAATGTTGCATACATTTTCAACAAACGTTAAATATATTTTAGAAAATGCCAGAAGCTTACAGATGTTTTTTTGTTTGGTTTTTTTTTGCTTACATGTGAAGTGAACGAGCTAATGACGCGCTCACCGACGTCATCCGATTATGGCATTTCTTTACATTTAACTCGTTATTACAGCATACGTTAGTAAATTTCATTCTAACTGCGTCGAAGCCATATGGATTAAAAAAAAAAGTAGAAATCAAATAAATGATATTCGGAAAGAACAACCAGAGAAATAACGAGTGGAGGGCGTGTCATGTTTGTGACGTAGTATGGCAGGCGTTTCCCAGCATTCTTAGAGATTCTTCTTCGCCGCCAAATTCAAACAACAGAAGAGAAGAGAGGCGGACGCTCACACAATAAAGTTTTCCTTTTAAGGTAAGGAACATACACACGGCACAAAGACAAAAGACATTTATTTGCGTGTTCTTCCATTTTTGTTTTTTTTGTTTTTATCGCGTGGGGGAGGAAGACTTTCATCCTTATCTTGCTTGAATCTCACGTTGCGTTCAGGGGCGCTGGCCCGCTTTTCCCAAATCAATTGTTGTCTGGGTGTGTTGTGCACGCCACGGTGGCTTAATGAGGTACGTTCGTTAAATTTCAAAGATTAGTTACATGAAATCAGCATGATCACATCGCTTCAAGACGGTTCCATTGATATAAATAGTTCCTTAGAAGAAATTTACAGAGAAATGCGAAGTCAGTGGGCGGGTCGAGATTTGGGGTTGTCTTTAATTTTAGAAACCGGAGTTTCGAATTTAAATAACGTCTCTAATATCATAGGCTAATTACATAAAACGTTATTATACAATGCAAAGAAACATCACAGGAGTACAATCTAATTTATAGTCCATGAAACTAGTTTGCAACATTCATATATTTGATTTATAAAGTACATTGTGTTGCTTTTGAAATATGAAAGGTGCTAAATAGATAGAATGTCATTGTTTGAAATACATTTCATGAAAATAGTATTTTACACTCATAAGTTTTATTGACACAGAGTTACTGTTGTTATGAAGATTTTAAGCAGTTCTTTGACCTTGTATCTATTACCAGAGACTAACTGTATCACTAAACTATCCTCAGACAGTGCTGAAATGGCATCTTCCGTAATGGATGGAGTGGGGAAAGCCGTGGTGGGAGTCTGGCGGGCCCAAACCACCCTGGATGATTCTGACGGCATCGAGAGTTCCCCCGAGGCACCTGAAGGCTTCCGCAAGCTGCGCTCCTCGTCCTCCCTCAACTCGCTGCGCATTTCTCTGCGCAAGCGGCTCCCGCTGCGCAACGTCCAGGCCAACTCCATTCCGGAGGATGCCAGTGATGAGCTTGACAAGTCACAGCCCAAGACCGGGGCTGTCCGCAAGCTGACGCGCTCCGCTCGCAACTCCATCACCGGGGTGTATCAGGTACCTACCTTCGAGACTAAAGAACGCTTCTGTGTCCATTTTCATTCTAACTATTGTATCTTACTCAGAGATTACAGAGGAGCAGAGACCTTTCCCGTGACCAGTGCTTGGTGGCAACGCCGGGGCGTATCTGCGAGGGGGACGAGTCCACCTCTGCGTCCCACACCCCGAAACGCACCCCAAGGTCCACGGCCAAGACCGGGCGCACACCAGGTTCCAGAGGGAGGAGGACCTCCGACGCCGGCTTCCTCGGGGTGAAACTCGGAGGAGGGAGAAGGCAGCTGGTTCGCATGGCGGCACTGCAAAGCCCCTTCGCTTCTCCCAACATGCAAAATCGACGGCTGTGAGTCACGTGGTGGCTTTTACCGAACACAAATAACCATTAGCTTGCTTCTGTCTGACTTTGTACTTTTTTTCTGATGTCAGGAAGTTCGACCAGGATCTGGAGTCTGTCTCAAGTGGACTCAGCAGGCTGAAACGTCTCTCGAGGGCCTTTGATGAACTCATCGGAAGAGACGATAAGTAAGTTCACGACAGACACGTGCTCCGAATGTACATTTCATATAGTTGTTAATTCATAGTAAATGCCATCAGTGTATGAAATAATGGCACACGTTTAACAGCCCATGGTCCAAATTCTTAAAGCGATTTAAGAACTGGCGTGAACAGCAAAGCAGCAAAGTTGCCATGTTGTACATTATGATGACCATATTAGTGTTTGAATGAAAGCGTGTGTTTGTCCGTGAATGAAACATCTGTGCGTGTTTGGGGGAGCCGTTGGGGCAGGAATGCAGAAAGAGCCTTCCCTCCAATCAATCCCAGCCGGCGTCTCCCCGCATTTCCCTCCCACCGCTCCACATTCTTCCCGCCTTGATTTCAAACTAAGGGGAATGAAGGGGCGGACAGCATGGGAAGGAAAGCAAACGTGTGCGTGTGTGTGTATGTTCTTACCAGATAAAATTCCAGGAATGTGTCTAGTGTTCGTGCCCGTCACTTCCTGCTGAGACATTCAAATGGTGGAATTACAGCAGTGGGCCCACATAAACATGGATTGTTCTTTTTTCTCCTATCCGTCCTACAACAGGCTCTTTGGTTATTCTCAAATGCAGTAAGGGGAGAAGGTAAATGCATCCTAATGAACGGCAAAGACTCAAAAAAAGCAATAACAAGCATGTGATTGAGATGCATGTGCCTGGAATGAAAACAACACCTATATCTTTTACTGTCTGTAGTTTTTTTTATAGTTGAACCTCTGGTGCTTTTGTATCTAATAACGTCGCCATGATGTTTAACTTACTTTTTTGTGTTGTTTTTTTATGCAACGCCCAAAAACCGTTAGAAACGGTAAAAATTCCACTAGAGGGAGCAGTTTGAATTGCAAAACAACGAACTACTGTACTGTAATCACTGCTACCTCTTCATTTTTGGTCTTATTGATTTTTAAGTGGCTTTACATACGTTTTTGTTAGCTTTTACATTTCAATCACTATAGTAACTCTTGTCGTTTTAATTGAAGATTTTTTTTTTCCAATATTGACTAATGTGTTCATACTTAAGACCCTTGACATAATCTTCAGGAGCTATGTGGTATTTTGGTCACTTCTGGCAGTGCCACACACTGAGTATACCTTAAAGGGGATGTACTTTTCCTTCATTGATGTTTTTCTAAGTACTCCTTCCTTGCTTATTCTGCGCTCCCACTTGTGCAGGAATTGAATGTTCAAGGTTCCTCGGTTTATTCGCTTATTTTTATTCTTTGGACTCTCTTAACATTGCTTGTGCATCTCAACAGTTCACTAAAGAACTCAGCAGGCTATTGTCTTTTGACATACTGTTGTTTGTGTACTGTTGTACAGCACAACGGACAAATGCAGCAGTTTGACAACCACCACCACGACAAAAAGGATGAGGAGAAAATTGGACCCCAACGGGAGGCTTAGCTGCTCTAACTTGAGCCACAAAGCCTCACGGGTGTCGCAGCGAATCGGCGGCTGGGTCCACGCAGTTGGCAAATGAGACCTTCAATGTTTGATACTACAAAAGAACATTTATATGTAGCCATGTTAAACATTCTGCCATTTTCTGTGAAGGCAAGCTTTAGTGGGGATGCTTGCCATTTTCCCCCTGTATTTGCCTATTGGCAATTTTATGTGTTTTGTTACATGTGTCGCTAAGTACGATTATGTTTCAAATATTCTCAAGTGTACTTTTTTTTGTTTGTGATTGTATTTCCTCTAGCTGCTACAACCAAATGTTAGTTACAAAACACTTATTTTTGGTAGTTGGAAACGATGTACTATCTTTTATATATGTGTTGCAAATAAGGCCAAACATACATGTAGAACTAACACTAATAAGTATCATATTGCTAATATTCGTCTGTTTTTATAGTGTCCCTTTGAATGTGCCTTTTTATATACTTTTTCTAGAGTTTTTTTTTCTTTGCGTGTTTATCTCCGAGTTAGATGTAGGATCTGTGACCTGTGGGTGATTTATGTAGGTTTTTGTTTTGTTTTGTTTTGTTTTTTAATGTGATAAGACTAGGTTCTGTGCCATCTAACACATCTGTAGACCACCTTTCTAATGACAGAAAAGGAGAAAACTTGCTAAATGTGAATTAAACTAATTGAGAGTAAGGTACTTTTGTGTTCATAATTCATTTGGTTGGTGATTTAGTCACGTGAATGAAAATGTAAGAAAAAGATTGGGCAATCTATTTTAGATGAACAGTTTGGCTAATACCGGAAGTAACGTTTTGATAAGCCATGTTTGTCCATTCTCGTTTGCTGTACAAGTCCGACGCCTCGCCTAGGGAAGCTCCGCCCCTTCCTCGCTCTCTCTGGCTTTGTGCTGTCCACGCCGCGGCTCTTCTCTTCACACTGTGACGCCGCAAAAAAACAACAATGGCAATGCACGTTCCCAAAGCTCCGGGCTTTGCCCAAATGTTAAAGGATGGCGCCAAGGTGAGCTTACATTCCGGTTTTACCTTGGCACTTTCGCCTTCCTTGATACTCGTTGAGAAGCAACGTGCTAGCTAGTTAGCTTTAGCCACCCCGTTAGCGCGTGCCTTCATTCACACGTTGGGGAAGAAAGTTCTGGAATGTGGCCGGGATGTTGCTATTACCTGGACATCATATGTGTTATTTATCTGTCCCGTGCGAATAATGTGAATTTGTTAGAAATAGTAATATCGGTAGGCCAGCTCAGCCAAGCTGTCATGAGCTATGCTAATGGCTAAAAGAAGCACTCGATTCTTAATTTGTCTTAAAGTTAATGTCACCTGTAGTATGCACATTTTTTCAATTAAAACATTTTCACTTACGTATATTGTTTTACAGAGAAAATGTGTTTTTAAAAATCCTGCTGAAAATGTTATTTACGTGTGATGATTTTCACACTAAATACTTTTTCTATTAAGAAAAAAATATTGGAACAAAACAAATTTCATATTTAAATAGATTAGATTAAACTAAAAACATCTGAAACGTAATTTTTTACGATAATCTAAAACAAGCCAGCAGCACGCCTCTGAAGGACTCTTAAAAACATGTTTCGTACAGTTATATTTGCCGATAATAAATAACGACATATTTTGCAGCACTATTCAGGTCTTGAGGAGGCTGTCTTTCGCAACATCCGTGCCTGTAAGGAACTTTCACAGACTACCCGCTCAGCTTATGGGCCCAATGGTACGTGCCGATGCCATACACTTTATTTCAGGGGTGTCCAACTCGTTTAAGCTTGTGGGCATGGAGGAAACTATTACCAAGTGGGCTGGACCAATAAAATCAATTGTATTCTTTTTTTTGTTTGTTGGTTTAATACTGTCCAAAATGAAACGTCAGTACATCACTATCAATCATAAAATAACGTTACGATTAATCATAAAACATTTCAACCTTTTCAACTAATTTTCATACATTACAAAATCATCTCATGGGTCGAATTAAACTCATTTGTGGGCCAGAACCGGCCCGGGGGCCATATGTTTGACACACTTGCTTTTGTTTATCTTTGATATTTGTCATGGAAAATGAAATCCATGCCACCTTTTGTTCAGGCATGAACAAAATGGTCATCAACCACCTGGAGAAGCTTTTCGTCACCAACGATGCCGCGACCATCCTCAGAGAGCTAGAGGTACCCAACTGGCCCTCCGGCCCACCATATTGTGATGTCATCGACTGCGCGAGTCTGACCTCTGTGTTGTACCCTCCCCATTAGGTACAGCATCCAGCAGCCAAAATGATCGTGATGGCGTCCCACATGCAGGAGCAGGAGGTGGGCGATGGCACCAACTTCGTCCTGGTTTTTGCCGGCGCTCTGCTGGAGCTGGCGGAGGAACTCCTACGGATGGGCCTCTCCGTGTCTGAGGTAGGTTTGCATTAATGTCAGTGAATGATGACATGATCCTTAACTAATGGAATCCATTTTGGACTAAAATTTGGAAAACCGCTTGTCCACAGGTGATCGAAGGCTACCAGAAGGCGTGCCAGAAGGCGCTGGAACTCCTGCCCGAGTGCGTGTGCTCCTCAGCAAAGAACCTCCATGACATGAAGGAAGCTTCGGCACTGATCCGCACGGCCGTCACCAGTAAACAGTACGGCAACGAGGACTTTCTGTCTGACCTCATCGCACAGGCTTGCGGTGAGCACCAGCCCCTCTTTCGATGCTGTGCCGCTCAATTGCTCCCTTTTTGATGTCCTTTTGCTCTTTGCGTTAGTGTCCATCTTCCCCGAGTCCGGCAACTTCAATGTGGACAACGTCAGAGTGTGTAAGATTCTGGTGAGTGTTTTCAAATGTGTGTGTCTTTTTTTTTTGTTTGTTTTTTTTTTCCACAGGCCTGGTTGAATGTTTAACCTTTTTTCTAGGGTGGTGGCGTGACTGCATCGTCAGTGCTGCACGGAATGGTGTTCAAAAAGGAGGCAGAGGGAGACATCACATCGGTGAAAGACGCCAAGATCGCAGTCTTCTCCTGTCCCTTCGACTGCATGGTGACTGAGACCAAGGTGAGAGAACTGCAGAGTGGATGTAGGATGTCTCCAGCTGATGAATGAGTGAGATGTGGTTGGTTGTGCAGGGTACTGTGCTGATAAACAACGCCAAGGAGCTGATGAACTTCAGCAAGGGTGAGGAGGAGATGATGGAGACCCAGGTCAAAGCCATTAAGGAGGCCGGCGCCAACGTGGTGGTGACTGGCGGCAAGGTGGCCGACATGGCGCTGCACTATGCCAACAAGTACAAGCTAATGGTGGTCAGGTAAGGGGAATATATAGAATTTGCATACAAATGGCAAGTTTCAACGGCAAAACTTGATATTGAGAAAATTTATCCTGAAACATTTTTGTGCTCCTGCAGGTTGAACTCCAAGTGGGACCTGAGGAGGTTATGCAAGACAGTCGGCGCCGTCGCCCTGCCTAGGCTGGTAAGCATGCCTTCATCTGGTCCATTTGTATCACTTTTTAAAAATAAATTTAACACTCGATTGCTCTCTAGACTGCACCTACACCTGAGGAGATTGGTCACTGTGACAGCGTTTACCTGACAGAGCTGGGGGACACCCAAGTGGTGGTCTTCAAACATGGTGCGTCATTTCTTTGCATCACCTAAGCATGTGAGTGAAGCCTCAAGTTCATATTTCTTTTTTTTTCTTTTTAACACTGATCAGAGAAAGAAGATGGAGCCATTTCCACCGTGGTGATCCGAGGCTCCACAGACAACCTGATGGATGACATTGAGCGGGCCATCGACGACGGGGTTAACACTTTCAAGGTCCTCGTTAGGGTGAGTGGCGTCACCTGAAATGGGAACCAAGTCGATGCCTAATGTGAAATGTGCCTGAGGATAAATGATGAACAATCCTTGAGGGGAAACTGCGTCTTGGAAAGCAATGGGAGTTTGCAAGGGTAAAATGTTAAATGTTGTGAAAAACTAAATATTTAAAAAAAAAAATAGGAATAATGTGAAGATTTAAGCATTTTTTTTTTTTTTCCATCATTTGCTCCCATAAGCCATCTCTGATCTCCATTTCACTGTTCCCAGGACAAGCGTCTGGTCCCTGGCGCGGGAGCCACTGAGATCGAGCTGGCCAATCGGATCACCTCCTTCGGAGAGGTTTGCGCTTTCATCTGGACCTTTCCTAAAACAGTCTTCATCAAGTAATGTGTTTCCATTCTTCTTCTTCATCATCCATAAGACCTGCCCGGGTTTGGAGCAGTACGCCATCAAAAAGTTCGCCGATGCCTTCGAGGCGTTTCCTCGCGCACTAGCGGAGAACTCTGGCGTGAAGGCCAACGAGCTCATCTCGAAGATGTACTCGGCGCACCACGAGGGAAACAAGAACGCGGGATTTGATATTGAGGTGGGCCACAAAACTAGTGCAAAGTCTTTAATGTGAGACAGTATTTTTCCACAGGTGTGTTTTCAAACATGAATTTTTCATAACATTTTTTTTTCCTTTTGTTGTCAGAGAAATTGTGTTTGTGGTGTTTTGTACAGCATTCTAGGATCATACAAGGAACCGCTGATTTTAAGCGAATATACATTAGCACAGAAATGTGGGATGCAGATTTTTGATTTTTTATTGGTGCATTTTTGTTGTGAAGCTTTGGCACGAGAGGAAAGTAATGCCACGTGACTGCTGACTTACCGCGTCGTTTTCCAGGGAGACGGCCCTTCGGTGATTGACGTGGCCGAGGCTGGCATCCTGGACCCCTACCTGGTCAAGTACTGGGGCATCAAACTGGCCACCAACGCCGCCATCACAGTACTGCGAGTGGACCAGGTGCGTGGTTCCACACACATTTTGTTTCAGCGTCCGGTCCAGAGTTGTGGTTGAGCAAGGTTAGCTTAGCCGTGTGTGTGCGACTCAGATCATCATGGCTAAGGCCGCAGGGGGGCCCAAGGCTCCCAAGCAGAGGGGCCACTGGGACAAGGACGACTGGAACGAGGAGCCCGATCAGTTTGAAACGCATCACTAGAGCGAGCGCAGTCAGCAGGTTCTGGAACGCGTGTGCTGTTATCTTGTCACTCGTGCGTGAAAATTTGCCTGTGAATACTAACTAGTAATGTTTTAAAAAAAAAAAAAAAGTCACGTTAGGGGGTGTTGCGGAATGAATTCACTCAAAACATGCAATGGTGTGATGGCATGCGTATTTTTCTTTTAAGTGCATCTACAAAAATAATTGTGTGTTCAATAATGTTTGTTGCACGTCACCGGTAGAAGACCAGTAAGACAATGGAATGGTGATCAATAACTTCCTTTGTCAGACCTCCTTCAAGGCACTTCAATGTGGCCACATCATTACTCGTATTTATTGATTTGCTCTCTTTTCAGATCATCATGGCCAAACCAGCTGGTGGACCCAAACCTCCACAAGGCAAGAAGGATTTTGATGAGGAGGACTGATCATGCCCACAACCACTTTTTTTTTTTTTTTTTACTTGTGTATTTAAAGCCCCACGGTGATTTATTTTGTAGAAGGTCCTCACTGCAGTTGACAGAATGTGCAGGACAGCACTGTTTTATGTTCTTCCTCGCAAATAAAAGGCACTTGTGCTGTCAGGTCTGGCAATTGTGACTTTATTACATGAGTCATGTAATTTAAAGGGCTGTAAGATGAAAAGTCAGCTTTTTGGAGCTTTCAACCATGGTCCAATGTTGATTATATACCCCCAAAGTATATATTATATACTCCCAAAGTCTTAATTTTCCAACACTGATGAATTATTAAACACTCCTTGCTTATTTTTTTTTAATCTCACACCGGCCCACCCGTGCAGACAAGAGGCATTGAAGTTCACTTATGACAATAGGAGCAAGAAGGAAGCAACCGCCTGTGCAAGAGAAAATACACCCCGACCTTATCCACGTCCTTTAGTTCGGTTTTGGTTCCAGAACTGAGCATGACATGTCATGTAAACCGCGACGTTTCATTTATTAGCTAATAAGTTTTACTATAGAAATGCTGAAGTGAAAAAAATGTGTGTTTGTGAGCAGATAGCTGTATAATTAGCGCCAGCAGAGAACAATTAATCGCGGGCGGAACTTTTGTTAAAAATACTGGGTTCCCACAGGGACTGATTTAATGAAATGAACGCATGTTGGCGAGACTGGGATATCGACGACGTTTTGCATTTTAATGTCAGTAAAATCTAATTTTGGTCCCGTTAGTCGGCTGTTGAAGTAGTCTTAATCAGCCAATCAGAAGGTAACTTCACGGTAAGAGCATAAGAGCAGTTTTACTTCCTGTTTAGAAAGGTTCGCACCATTAAACTGATATTTAAAAAGAAATTAAATGGCTAATGTGTGGAACGTAATTTATATCCACATATTACACCTTGGAAAGTATTTACATATGTTACGGCCCATGTAACTATTTTTAGACCATCACATAAATTATTTGTCGCTGATAAATAATGTATCAGTTCAGATGCATTCTAAATTGATTGCCCGTACATCCGATGTCCTAATTTGGTATATGAATGGGCGGTGCTTAAGACAGTCCCTCGGGTCCCGCAATCCTATTGGCTGTCGAGCGTGTGGGCTGGTCGATGAAACGTCTCGCGCACCCAGGATTATCCTGTTTTCAGATTTTTTTATGTCGCCATATTTCGGCGGTTCGCTCAGTTATATGTTTGCACTGTCGACGTTTTTCCTCCACTTTGCGAGGTTTTACGTAACGGTTTTGCTCCGAAAAAAGGTTCGGGAGACGAGCCGCGGTACCGATGAGGCGCGTTAGCGTGTGCTGTCAAGCAGATGGGGGCAGACGGCAGCAAGAAGGTAAGTAAGGGGGGTGGGGGGTGCATTTTCGGACGGTATGACGCTGATGATTGGGGGGGGGGATCCACGTTTCCATGGTGATCGTACTACGAGCGCTCGTTTTGAAGGAAACGTTACCGGTACTGTACTTGTCGAAACGGCGTTAGTCTGTGGTGTGTTATTACCGGAGGCACCGCAATGGCATCCTACACGCTCCGTTACACATACATGCAGCACATCTGTTGTGTGGCCCACGGACAAGCTGTAGTCACGTGACATTCACGTACACCAGTTGAGATACTGAAATATTTGGAGTCCCAAAAAATGGTTCAAACTGCATTTACAAGATGTTAGCAAAAAATAAATAAATAAATGTCACAGTAAAATATAATCAAAATAGAATGAACTTACATGTAGCATCTGTCATCATCATCTTCATATCGCAGCCACTGATATAACAGTCCACTTTGGTAGAAAAGTCCGCTTTTTTTTGGTTTCATTTTAACACGTGTTATGTTCCTCTTCTCGAGCTTCTGAAGCGTTTCCTTGTCACTTCTTTACTCTATGGCTCATTGTTACCTGATTGCGGATTATTTGACTTGTCACCTAATAGCGTGTTGACTTACTTGCCATATTGCCATTAGAAACACTTTTCTCTTGCTAAAACAGGGACAAATTAGATGTCAAAAGCAGTTGTGACATCACACTTGTGTACCATGTTAGGGAAATGATGCAAAATGTAGTTTTTAATCTTTCTGTACAAATATTTGGGTCACCCGACAACAGAAGCCGACTGATGGCCGAGAGGAAGACCCGCTGCCTTCAGGCTGGCGTGGCTTCTTGTCCAGCATGGGCTTGTCGCTGCCCGCCGCTTTGTGCCGCCTTGCCCCGCCCGCTCTGCGGCTCAGTCGGCGGCACATGCTCCAAGGCAGGGCGCCCGACATCCCCGAGCACGTCCTGAGGCTGGCAGGCGTGGGCCCTGAAATGCTGAGATCCGAGTGGAGCCTGCCTGGCTTGGTCACCATGTTCCTACCCGAGTTCCCCCACAGGGCCGTTCCAGGGCAAGAGCACTTTCAGGTAGGTGCTGCTTTCAAGTTGCCTGGTTTGTGCTGACGCTGATGTGTCTGATTATGTTCCACTCTGTTAGGTATTAGGTTACATCGCCAAAGGTTCCTTTGGACCCATCCTGAAGGTGAAGGACAAGAAAAAACAAAGAACATATGCTGTCAAGGTAGGTCTCAATTAACTCAAAAAATTCTATTACATCGAAAAAAGTCTATGCCACGGGTGTCAAACTTCAGGCCCGGGGGCCAGATATGGCCCGCCACAGCATTTTATGTGGCCCGCGAAATGCTAATTATGACTTCAAGTTTCTGGCTAAAATACTACATTTTCAAGTTATCTTCAACTTCTACAATTTTGCTGTTATAAATCTCCCGTTGTAACATTTTTCAGTGGCCCCTCATTTCTAAATGTGTAAATGTGCGATGATCGTTTCTTCAAATTTATTTGACTTCTTTGTCTTAACGGCCCTCCGATCCACAGGTGATACCCAAATCGGAGATCATCCGACTTGGCGTGCTGGACCAGTCAAAAGAAGAAGTGATAGTCCAGGTGAATACTTCTCTAATGAGTTATCGTCAGGGCGAAATGTTTGATTTTCCCGCCAGTTTTAGCGTGTACCCCCACTGGAGACTCTTTGAATTTCGCCCGCAGCGTCAGATTCGCCACCCGTTTGTCCACGACCTGCAAGACTGTTGGCAGACACAGCGCCACCTCTACATTAGTGAGTCAGCCATAGAGCAATGAGCCCCCTCAGCCCCTTCACCCAAAGAAACCCCCACTTGAATCTCACTATACAGCGATCCCTCGCTAATTCGCACCTCCGCTTTTGAAGGTTCCCTGCATGCCAGACAGACGAGTTAACCGTAAATGCACATACCGCATTTCGCGGCGTTTGACTTACCGCGGGGGGGTTTTGGTGCACATTGACCGCGAAAAACGAGGGATTACTGTACACACCCTCACTTGTGAACCGAAAATCCTTCCCGATCCCCAGGCTGGGAAAATTGTGCTGTGCTGCCTCCTCTTCTTCCGCTTCTACCCTTGCCCCCCCCTCGTTCAATTACCCAGTGACTCAGAAAGTGTGACCTATTTTGTTTTGCCGCCTCCCCCTCACTATGTGGAAAAAGGCCGCATAGTGGCCCTCTGGACTTCGGCGAAACCCCGCTCCACTCCCCTCTCCCCCACGCTTTTGTGCTTGACTAAAGGAATCACATCACATCCATAACACACACAGATGTCAGTAAGATGTGCCATATGATTTATCTGTAATGTGATCATTCCTGTGATGTATGTTAACTATCACTTTCAACTTTATTTACAAGCAAATTCCATACATAGAACAACCCTGTGTGCTTCACTTTGAGGATCGCACAATTTTTTTTTTTTTGTATACATTGATTCAAGTCCTTGGATTCATTTCTACTGTATGGATTGGGATTAAATAGAACAGTCCGAAAACGGTGCAGATCCTACTTGGAGGAAAGAAGTTATGGGTCATTCCAGAATTGGAGGACAATTTGGTTTCAAAATTCTTGGAAAGTAAACCCCTTTTTGATTTCCTTCTATTTATTAATCAGTGTTAGGTAATCAACTATCATAGGCTTCATTGATATGCCTTACAGATCATTGAAACACTTATTACATGATTTTATAAATATATAAATAAATTTACTCTAATCACAGTAACAGGGTTGCAAATCTGCGTTAATGTTAGCTTTTTCTCTGGAGGAGAAACTATCTGTGGTTAACACTCATCGTCGCCACCTAGGGTTGTGGAGGCAGATTGCTATTTCACTTCTGAAAATGTTCATAAATCAATGTCTTGTCTTTTGCCTTTTAGTGTGCGACTACTGTGGAACCGGTGACCTGTACACCTACTGGCAGATGATCGGGCTCTTCGCCGAGGACACCGTGCGGGTGTTTGCCGCCGAGCTGGGCAGTGCGCTGGGTGAGCTCGCAAATCACGTTTGCTGTAATTATAAAGACATTCGTGTAATTATGACAACGAGCAGCTCTCGTGGCGAGACTCCGAATGTGGAGCAAGTTTGTTCTTCTTTCCCTGTAGGATTTCTTCATGACTTTGGTGTCATTCACAGAGACGTGAAGGTACGAAAAGAAGATGGCCGACCTTGTGAGGGTAAATGCGAAACAATAAACGTTACATGTCTCCCTTCCAGATGGAGAACATTCTTCTGACCGATAATGGTGAGTAAAGGCTTGTCCAGCAGAGGGCAGCAAAGTACCGTTTTGTAAACTGCCAGACGGTCATCAATGCAAGTGACAGCGATGGAGCGTGAAAAGAAAAATCTTTCAGTTCGATTCTTTAGATTTAATGGTGCGTTCCAGGACACCTCCGTCTGGCGGACTTTGGTTTGTCCCGTCGCCTGGAGCGAGGAGGACGGGCTTTCACCATTTGCGGCACAATCCAATACATGGGTGATGAGCATTCTGGCACTTTATTTAATCACGTGAATTTTTAATTGAAGGGCATTGTTGCGAGCGCACTCTTGTCTGCCCGCAGCCCCCGAGGTCCTGAGCGGCGGGCCCTACAACCACGCCGCTGATTGGTGGTCGCTGGGCATCCTCCTGTTCTCATTGGCAACCGGCAAGGTGACGTCGCTATGGAAACTCGACGACAGAGCGAGTTTCAATATCCGGCATAGGAACGATGCCTGACGTGCGGTCTGAATTTCTCGCCAGTTCCCCCTGTCGCCAGAACCGGACCACTGTGGCATGCTTCGGAAGGTGAGGGCTTTCCCCTACGAAATGCCCCTCAGCCTGAGTCCCCCTCTGGCCATGCTCATCACCGAGGTGAACGAACCTTAAAAAGTTGGAAAACAGTGCCTCCCTCACGGATCAATCGCACGCTCATGCAATTACTGTGTACAGCTGCTGTGCAAAATGCCCGCTCGCCGACTTCGCACCCTGGATCGCTTCCAACGCCAGACCTTCTTCCGCGGACTCAGCTTTGACCAAAATCTGCTGCAGCGCCAACCAGTAGAGGTAACTGATCAAAATCTCGAGCGGTGACCGATCCTTTGTGATTAAAAGGTTAGGGACCCCCGTCGTACGTCACATTATGATGTTGTACAGGTGATTCTGGAGCTGAGGGAGCGACCTGACCGCGCCGCCAAAGCCCGCCGAGGCCTCACGCTTTCGCTGCAGCCGCTCAAAGGCTTCGAGTACGACTCGTTACTTAGTCCGCCAAACACGTCTGGCGCGCAGCCGCAGGGAGCTGGACCGCGCCAGGAGGTGTTTGTTTGACTTTGAGGGCCACCGGTCTGGACCACTTGCATCAATATGGTACACATTTTCTACGGTTCCTCCTGACGAAATGACACGTCCTTTTTGGTTGGTTATTGCGTGGCCTTACATTACACTCGGTATCAGGTTTACGCTTTCACAACATAATGTGCTGAAGTCAATTGAGGTTGTTTGCAGAAAGAAGAAGGCACAGGTGCCAAACTCAAGGCAGAGAAAAAAGTCCAGTTGTATATCTTGGTGTAAATGTGTGAACTTTAGGAGTCCCCAGTACAACGCCGATGTCTTCTGGTAAGTGGATAAAATTAGTCCCATGTTTCACAGATTGACATGAAAATGAGTGTCCACATCCAAGAAGACATGTTAGAAGGTCTCAAGGAACCACGCTTGAAATCGAAGTGGAATATGGACAGTTTAGTTCTAAGCCATAAACAGCAATTTCCAAAGCTAATATTTTGAGAAATCCTTACTAAGGAATTCATCAAGTTGAGTCCTGGGAAAGAAAAAAAAAAAACATTAGGGGCCTCAGCATGCTCAGAAATAAAATCCTATACACTACTCACCCACCTGTGGAATTTTGGATGAAAAAAACCTAAACATGGCACTATGGACAACTATTTTCAAGAATTATTTTAATTTTTGAGGATTTGGTCTCATGGCAAGTAAATTGACTCAGACACGTTTAGAATTTTCTATGTATATTGTTTAAAATGTGATGGGTGGGATGTAAAATGTCCTCCAGTTCTAGAATGGCCCTTAAAATATTTAGTTTTGAAACAGCCATTTGGGGGTGAATCTCAGGTCTTGAAATCCTGCTTGGAAATCTGCTTCCCCCGCCCCAGGGAGCACCTTTTTTTTTAACACTTTGTGTTTGCACAATAAGAAATGCTATT
Source organism: Hippichthys cyanospilos (assembly GCF_059441005.1). Taxonomy (NCBI): domain Eukaryota; kingdom Metazoa; phylum Chordata; class Actinopteri; order Syngnathiformes; family Syngnathidae; genus Hippichthys; species Hippichthys cyanospilos. The sequence goes on along the minus strand of NC_142386.1, from coordinate 4,081,201 downwards.
GTTCATGGACCTGAATGTTGCCTCCCGATATGCCGCAATTGTTACTCTGCAAAGAAAGGTCACTAGCGAAAGAAAAGGTGCACTCATATTGTCTGTGATTTCACCTGTGAAAAGAAACCCGTTTTCCTCAATGACGTTGGACTTTACATCTACTCTCACCACTGTGGAAGCATCACAACTTATCCGAACGCCTCACAAGTGATCCTGTCTTTTGTTGTTTTGTTACAAGAATGCACGTTGTTTATATTATATGAAAAAGTCCTCTTTATACAATTTATAAGAGCGTTTTAGATGTGCACATGTCTTTTTGAACATTAAACGTTCTTAATGCGTTGCTTGCATCACCAGGATTGTGACAAATTCTGGATTGGAGCACATTTCAACACGTAGGTTGACTCACCAGTCGTTGCCCAACTCAGACACAGTTATGACACGTCGGCCAGGAGATTACATAGAATCCTGCACAAATATTCTCCTATTTTATTTACTTTATATGCTGCAGTGCAAATGCACAACAGGGTATCACGGGGCACTTGTCATATTCGCCTTGTTGAATGTTATTGAAGGGAAAACAACTAATTCAACAGACTAATTCTAAACAGACTTAATATTGCCCTTTTTAATCGTATCATGGCGATTTTATTTAGGAGGACTCGTGAGTCTAAGATCTCCGTGTGACGCAATGCAGTTGTTCTCTACAATGAAACACAACCTATAGAATACACGCGTTGAACAGCGATAAAATATATAATTTTTTATACATGTGCAAGATTGCCCATTAAAATATTCTGGCGTGAATTTGATTGTAATTTTCATTACATTTTAAAAGATCTAATTTCCTTTTCCCTGAAGGTAACTTCCTCACCCACCTATTGCTGGACGATGCTCTGCTGCGCATGCGCACTAACGACCACCCTGTCTCGTATTTGCTATGACGCAATATTCTCCGCCCCGCCTCTCCCCTGGCTCCCTGAAGGTTTTGTAAAGCGTCACGTTGCTCTGCAGCACAGTCGGTCTCTCCGCGGAAGCTCGGCATCCTCCTCCGACCTCTTCACTTCGCACTTCCTCCCGCAAGCCAGGTATGGACTCGACATATTCATCAGAGCATAACTTTCAGGCGCCATTTTGATTTCCCACCCGTCGTGATGCTGCGCCTTCATCTTCCCTAGCTTAGCTTTTAACCGTGAGCTCATGAATTCTCGCTTGACAGCTCTCAAAATGTCTTCCCCGTGCGGAAATACAATTTGAAATCTGTTGATGATGAGTTTGGTATGCGTACGCCATCGCGCGAGGCCGAAAATTGAATGGTGACCTTCAAGGATGACAAGGTAGCCTGTTGCGTCGTCGTAAATAAGCGGCGCGTGCTCGCTCATGTTGGTCCAGTTGGCGTGCGCGCGCGCGTACATGTTTGAAGACTGGGGATGGGGTAGTGTGCTCGTGCTCGTGCGCGTGAACGAGTAGCTGTTCCCAAGCACGTAGACATCATTGGTAGAGAAGGGGCGGGGCCAAATGTACATCCGGTATTTTCCATACTGCAACGAATAAAAATGCTTTTTATATTTACAATTCTTGAAAAAATAATAGTTGTTCTGTTCTGGAGAATGTTTTTTTCCTGTCAAATCTATAACTTATTACCTCTTTATGGAATACATCTGCATTTTGATAGTGTGCTTCCTGTTTGTCTAAACACTTCGATTTATTGGAACAGTAACCCTTTCTCCTTAAAAAAAAATACGACTTTATAGTGCTATTATGTTCAAAACACACACACACCTTTTGTATCTAAAAGTACCGAAATCTTGGTACTATGGTTTTCCTTCTTATTTTCCTCTTGGAAAAACACACCTTATCTAATTACTTGGTTTATGGTAGTATCCATCCATCCATTCATTTTAGCCTACTTTTGTAAGTTTTCCTTTTCCTACTTCTTTTCTTGTAAAAAAATAAAATAAATTAATCTTGACATATTATGACTGTCTTCTGATCAGTGTCAACTGAAGCGGTTTCTTCAAGAAACTGAGCGTGAGAAAAATAAGCAACTATTAACATAGGTTGTTTTTGCATGGTAATTTTTACACGGTTGGTGGAGACTGTGGGTTGATAATAATTTAACATTTTTGTCTGGCCCTCTTCTGCATTGCATAAAGGGCTATTAAATCACTCCCCTTCCCCCCTGATTGCTTGGGCAAAATGGTGTCGCAGACGGGGGGCACCACCAATGCAGTTGTGTGGGTGAAATTTTCTCCTTAATTTTAGTATTGACTGGTAAAATCACAGTGGTGGGGAGGGAGAGACCTGTCGATGTCGCAGTGCAGAAATGGCGACTAGGCGCTGTGCAACAGGCTGCAACTTGCAACCCCCCTCCTCATTGTGACACTGCGGACGCCCCCTCTTTACTTGTACTAGCATCTCTTGCTTGTTTATTGTCGTGTATAACATGTCAATGAGGATCTTTTGCCTGCACTAATAAGAGTAGGAAAAATTGCCCTGACACCAGTTTCACCTGTTGACACAAAATCGGTTGGACATACTGTATCTATCATAACAGGACATAGGAAAATGTCTCAAGGACCCATGCCAGAAATTCAAGGCTTGTATTTGAACAAACTCCAACTAAGGGTTTCGCTCAAACTTGATCAGAAAAGGAATCAAATACAAAGTTGTTAAATGTCATTACTCAGAAATATTGAGTGAAGTCAAATTTTTGCCATCCAGTATCAGCGAATGTTTTCCCTTTTCATCAAATTTAGCAATAATGTGATAACGCTGCAATTGTGACACTGACTACCGTACACACAATGTACTCTGTCTCAATCGAGTTTGGAAATGCAAAACCTTTTGAACTTGTGCGCTATCCGTGCTTGACAAAAGATGTCTGCTATTTGCTGAGCGTGCGTTTCCTCCTGTCCGGCACCACCTTTTGTTAGCGTTTTATCGAGTGTAAACACGCGGGTCCGACCTCTTCACATTCACCTGCATGTGTTGTTATCTCACAACGCTTCCTAAGCCGTGGATTAGCACGCAGGGATAGCATAGCCAGTTGGCCGGTCTCCAGGTTGTCAACCCGTCGGCGCACACAGTTCTTTTTGTGCCGCTTGGCACATTGTCTTTGCATGAATGCACCTCACTGTGTGGACCTACATGTGAAAGTTGACTGGACTGCCAAATAGTCCAAACTGGAGTACAAATGTGAATGTTGTTTGCTGGAAAGTGAATAGAATGGAGTGAACTTAATTCAATACATTAAAACGGTCTCATTATTTAAAGCTGCAAGGGCCGCTCAATAGCATTAATTATGACACATGCATCTGCACTCTGATCAATATCGTGTTTGCGAAGTATGGATCAAGCAACAAAATCCACCTGGAGGGTAACTATTTTGCTGCATTTTGGTGTTAATTTTGTAAGTAGTTTTATAGGGTTTTATGTTAAAAGTTTCCATTAACTTAATTAAACCCATTTTACCTCAGGGGCCGCATGGAGGAAAATCTATTCTCAAGTGGACTGGACTGTAAATAACCTAAAAACATATAGTATCACTTGAAACAAAATTAATATCGCATGCAACAAAAACGAAAATGGTTAATGCACTAAATGCATACAAGGCAGCACTAGACATGCTGAAGATTAGAACTAACAATAACACCAATGACTGCTTTCAGCTGAAGCCACAAATTCCCTTCCTCACTACAAAATGTAATATCAACAGCAGCCAGAGGTGGCGCCAAAACACAATCAAGCCAAACGAAGCCCAATTTAATTAACTGTTAAAGGTTAAACTAAATGAGTTCGAAAGCATCCTTTTTCAAGTGCGGTCAATGCCGCCTGGTACCAGTTGATCCACGGACCGGTTCTGGGCCATAGACTGGTGGTTGGGGACCTCTAACATTCATGAATGAAGAAGCTGAAAACTCACACAGAACTGCTAACATAAATGTTAGTATAGTGTTCCAATTTCTGTCACTGAAGCCGATTCAATGGGGGGTGGGAAAACGAGGCAGTTCATTGGTGGTGTTGCTGAGGAGAACGCGGCGAGCTGGGCAGCATCCTGTTACATAATGGTTCCACCTCTGTCTGCTTGTGCAGCAGAGTGCTTACGCAATCAATTATTTACGACAGAGAAAAGCTGCGGGGGGGGGGGGGGGGGGGGGGTGACTGGATAGAAAGCGTGCTCGCCAGCACGTTCTGACCGCTTGCCGGTTCTCTTCAACCTGATGGGGTTTCCGCCGCCTTTTGAGGAACAGTCACTGAATGAAACGTGTGTGAAAGGGTTTCATTTGGACGCCAGAACATTCCCTTCACTCGCTTTCTTGAGAAGCAAATCCCCACCTTGAATTATTAGTTTCTCCTCATTTATGTTGTGTAAGCGGTCAAATTGTTTTACTTGATTTAAAGTTGCGGATTCAATATCTGTTGTGCAAGGTGACCTGTATCAATGATGCACAACTTAATGTCCGACTGTGAGTACTAAATACGCAGTGGATAAGCTACATGACCTCCATCTGTGTCTGTGTGTTTGTCCGCAGTCACCATGACTCACCAGTTTCCCGCACTGACTCCTGCCCAGAAGAAGGAGCTGCAGGACATTGCCCTGCGGATCGTGGCCCCTGGCAAGGGAATCCTTGCTGCAGACGAATCCACTGGTATGCCTCAGTCATTTACTTTTTCACCATTTTCAACACACTAATTCCTCGTTTTTCGCAGTTAATGGGGACCGAAACAACCCAGCGAACAAATCTCAAATTATTAAACCTTATACAGTAACTGTACTGCTATCTCTTCCCCTTTAGCGGCGCCGGGAAGTCAAATTAAAGTGAAGCCTGTCGCTGACCAAACATAGTAACAAGCAGAGCTTGAAAGTCCAAGTTATTACAAAAAGAAACGTAGGTAACAGATTTATAACGCTTTCGTTCGTCGCCAACACTTGTCTTTCTGCTCCTCCCCGTGAAAGTTTCATGAGGAAGACTGCGCAGCCAATCAGCTCGCAGCCACTCCTACAAGACATGTGATTGGCTTCTAGAGCGACCATCGACTAATCAGGAGAGGAATAGATACAACTCCCGGGCAGAAATAGATTACAACTCCTGCCCTCATTGGTAGATGGTTGTGCAGGGTTCCAATCACGTGTCTTGTAGGAGTTCCCTTACTTTAACGAAAAATAAATCACTTAAAATCTGTAATCTGTGCGCCGCTTCCAGGTAGCATGGCAAAGCGCTTCACCCCCATCGGCGTGGACAACACGGAGGAGAATCGCCGACGCTACCGCCAGCTGTTGTTCACAGCCGACCAGCGCATCGACAGCTGCATCGGCGGCGTCATCTTCTTTCACGAGACACTCTACCAGAGCACCGACGACGGCACGCCCTTCTCCAAGCTCATCAAGGACCGCGGCATTGTCGTCGGCATCAAGGTGAGTGCTCGAAATGGCTGCCGGCATTATTTGTGTTTTGTCTCACGGTTGGTTGAATGTTTAAGAGGAAATTCACACTCGGCATGTTTACGGACACACACACACCCTCTGTGTTGTGTCAACACAGGGTCAGGTTTCAAGATCAGTCAGTTCATTACTGATCGAAAACAATATTTGTTGCATTCATTTATTGTTATATTTCTCTAAAAGTGGCTCATTAAAAATGTTGATTCATCACAAGTAATTGATTCATTCTAAGTAACAAACATTAAATTTAATCTGATTTTTTTTTGGTGCAGGTGGACAAAGGTGTTGTCCCCCTCGCTGGAACCAATGGCGAGACCACTACTCAAGGTGGGGGTCGGCGGACTACCCGAGGGGAAAAAAATGTCAATCAACAGTTTTCGGGTCTTTGACTTCTGGAAACTTGTATGTGTCACAGGTCTAGATGGACTGTCAGAGCGTTGCGCCCAGTACAAGAAGGACGGCGCTGACTTTGCCAAATGGCGCTGCGTGCTGAAGATCAGTGACACCACGCCCTCCGAGCTGGCCATTTTTGAGAACGCCAACGTGCTAGCACGCTATGCTAGCATTTGCCAGCAGGTTGGTGTAATTTTATCCTTTTTTTTTTTCTTTTACAGCCATGTTCACCAAGTTGTTGCGGCATTGCACATACAGATAGTTTCCATACAAAAAATTGCTTTAAATACTTAAGAGGCACAGCCAGTGTGTAGTTTTAAATGCACTTTCCGAAAAGCTTCATGCAACATTTGCGGCTTCGTGCATTCGGATGATTGCGTGATGTTGTCTTGACAATGAATTCCAATGTTGCAATTTCCAGTATCGTGTGCATTTCATTGCAGAATGGCATTGTTCCCATTGTGGAACCAGAGATCCTCCCTGATGGAGACCATGATTTGAAGCGCTGCCAGTACGTCACAGAGAAGGTAATCACCTCCCAAAAAAATTTATACAGGACAGAGTTAAAAGTTTGGAAACAACCTTTCATTTGGTGGTTTTTCATGATTTAAAAAAAAAAAATCCTGAACTGTGGAGAGATACTTGAGTCGCTGACATTATTCTAAAGAAATGTAGATGATATTATTTGGTATACAAATATCTCTTAATAAACGAGTCAAATGGAATACCTTTCCTTTGCACTCGGTTGCATTCCTTGCCACTCTTAATTGGATCATCTGGAGACATTATAACTTTTACATGATTCTCTCCGTTTTACTAACATTCCTGTGTGTGAATAATGATGAACTCGGCCACTGGTTCAGTCTGCTCGCTTCTTTTATTGAAAATACTAGCTGCTTAAAACCAACTGACGTTGGCTAGATTACGGTAATGGTTTAAATGGTCAATTTAAAGGCATTTCCAAACCTTTGACTTAAGACGCGATAGTCTTTGATAAGTATTAACACGCGCATCGGTGCTAGGTCCTCGCCGCCGTGTACAAGGCTCTGTCGGACCACCACATTTACCTGGAGGGCACGCTGCTCAAGCCCAACATGGTCACGGCCGGACACGCCTGCCCCACCAAGTACAGCAGCGAGGAGATCGCCATGGCGACAGTCACCGCTCTGCGTCGCACCGTGCCTCCCGCCGTCACAGGTGAGAGACGGACAATGCGAAAATCAGGCCTTTCCGCTCACATTTTGTCATCCTTTTCAGGCGTCACCTTCCTGTCGGGCGGCCAGTCTGAGGAAGAGGCCAGCATCAACCTCAACGCCATCAATACCTGCCCCTTGGCCAAGCCCTGGGCGCTCACATTCTCCTATGGCCGCGCCCTGCAGGCCTCGGCCCTGCAGGCGTGGCGAGGGGAAATGAGCAATGAGAAGGCCGCCACTGAAGAGTTCATCAAGCGTGCTGAGGTAGATGAGCAAAAAAAAAAAAAACTATTTAACTGTAAATCTAGTGAAACTTCCCTTTTTTTCTTCTAATTTTTAATATTCGACTTGAGCTTTGAAAAATATCAAAATAGAATAGAAAAATAGAATATTTACATTCATTTGTGTCATTTAGAGTCTATTAAAAACTCAAATAATTCACCTGATAGGGCATTTTGTTTTTCAGGCAAACGGCTTGGCCGCCCTGGGCAAGTACGAGTCCTCCGGCAGCGGCGGCGCAGCAGGACAGTCCCTCTACGTGGCCAATCACGCCTACTAAAAAGCACTCATGTGACCTAGTTAGTCTTATATCTGCTCTGCTTTTAAAACCTAAACCCCTTCCTCCCCACACACTTCCTCCATTCATGCATCACTGGCCTGCGCTGTCTACTGAACGTCATTACGGTGATTAAAACTTGAGGTGTTTAAAAGCAGAGAAGGAGCACACAGAAAGGGAACTGCTGTATTTTTATGATCGAACAAATCAAAACAGTTGAAAGTATTTTGGAGATAGAATTAAAAAAAGAACTAGGCTTCCTGTCTCCTCATTTAGCATGTGTGTGGGACCAAGCAACCAATAATGGTGTCATCGAGGAGGTGAGGATTAGTCTGAAGAGACGCAAAGGACTCTACTTCAAAGCATCCACTAATCAAATTCTGTGTGCGTGTGTGTGTGTGTCCACGTTAGCTTTAAATTGCACAGTTTTAATGTATACGGTTGTGTGACGCTGTCAATATTGTGTGTCATTTTCTCCCTCCCCCCCCCAAGATTGGAAAGAAATTCATCATTGGTTTGCGGGGAGTCACTCACTGCTGTATTGGATCAACTGTGATGTTTGTGCTGTTAATATTGTTCTTGAAGCACTCGCTGTGTCAAATAGTGAAGACAAAATAAACTATATTAAACAAAGGAGTGGTATGTCTTGTCTTTTTTTAATTGCATTTTCTGAGTCCCTACTTAGTGCCGTACGGGTTTTGCCTGAGCATCTGCTGTATCAGGCTGTGAAACTGCTGGTCAGAAGACTCGCTGGTGCCTCTGATGGTGTTTTTCCGGGGATGATGGTGCTGCATTTGACGCAGGTGGGGACATAGCTGAAGAAAAGGGACATTTTGAAATATCAGTGAATGCATCTACCAGCTGGTAGCCACATGCATTTAGGACCTGTCCCAGGGTGCCTGTCCTTGTGTTGATCCGCTTGAAGGAGCAGTAGACCTCACACATTGGGTGGAAAGCGGGTGGTCTTGATCAGCCCCAAAGATGGAATTGGAGCATGGCCATCTTCTCTGCATGTCTGTATTGGAGCAATGGAGGGTACTTGCTGTTGGAAATGGAGAAGGGCCCAACATTGTCAGGGGGTATTGCAGAGGGATAAAAGCGGGCGGAGAAGGAGTTGAAGTCATCTGGGAAAAGTGGGAGATGCGTATAGGTTTTGCTTTGTGCTCCCCCTGAATTCTGCTATGGCTTGAAGCCCCTTGCAAAGGGGCTTTGGGTTGTTGGTACTGAGGTTTGACTTAATTTGTTGACTACAGGCCTTCTTTGCCTAAATTGGAAGTATAATTACTTAAAAATAAATATTTGACTGCAAATTGTTTCTTGCAAACAAAATTTACTCTGAAATGCAATTAAACTGAAATCAACAGCTGAATTTTTTTAAATGAATGCAATATTTATTTTTAAAATGATAAATATTTATTTAACAAAATACTAACATAAATCTTGTTACTATTTGGTAAAATATTTGTAATTGTTGAATAGATATTTTTAATATAAAATGTCTTCAGCTGTAAAGTATAGTGGCGTTGTGTGGCGCTTCCGTTTAATGACGTCACATATTTAGGCACGTGACGCTTGATGTTTCCGTTTCCCATTCATTCCAGTTTGTAGATATGGCTACCGCGGAAGTGGGTGAGTACTTGCAGAGGAGTCATTTTTCAGCGTCACGTTTACTCTTCCTTGTTGAATCAACAATGCCACTTTCATGGAGTTTCAAAATTGACATATTTGTAATTTTCCCTGCTGTCGGTGTCTTAAAACATTTTTTGTGTATGTCGCACTTTGAAGAAACGTACGATTGGCTACTGCTAGCTAGCGCTGAGGGTAAAGAATTAACACAAAATCTGCGTTTTAAATATGTTTAACAATTTAAAACTTACTGGAGATATGGTTCGGTTTAATGGCCTTGAAATAAAGTCTCCGAAAATCCTAATGTAATTAGGTTGATTTTTCTTCTCCCTTCAATAAACAATAAAGTAACTATAAAGCAGCTAACAATTGTTCTCTCTTTAGTGAACTTCAAAGCAACTGACAAATCACTTTTCAAAACAAGATTATTATTTTTCTCTTTGTGCGATATCTTATTAATACAGTTCAACTTAACCCGTAAATAATACAAAAAAATCTCTTTAAAAAACTACGAAGCAACTGGCAATATAATTTAAAAGAAGTTTCCTTTTTTGTTGTCCACACCCTTTATGCCACTTTAATGAACAACTTGCAGCACCCTCAACAGAAAATAACAGAGATAAATTTCGTGACAAAGTCGTGACTCCAGCAATGCTCAATGCAGTTGTAAACTCAAAATGTATTTGTTAAACTAGATAAATATAAGGTTGTTCATTTTTCAGAGAAAAGGCGTGGACAGGTCGCCACCCTGTGTTTCGCGACCGTGGTCATCCTCTTGGGGATCCCTGTGTGGTGGTGGTCCACCACCACGTACCGTGCCTGGTTGCCCATGGCTCAAATTCAAGAGCTGACCCAGATGCAGGTTGACCTTTATGATCCTTTTCTCCCTTTGCATTATTTCCATCTTTCAAAATGTTCCATTATTTTTTTTTTTCCTTGGACCCAATCGCAGCTGCTTCTGAGTGCTGACGTGGAGGTGGTGTTTGCGCGTGGGACCCTGACACCGGAACAGCAGAAGAAGATCCCTGTGACGAACACGTGGGATGAGAAGCACGTCATGGGTGGTGAGTTGAGGCACATTTTCACCGCATATACTTTAATAATGAGGATGAATTATTTAGGTCTGCTGGTGTTTGTCCAGGCAGTCTAGCTTCCTCCCACACTCCAAAAAATCTGCCAAACTGCAGCTAAATGTCGGCTCGCAACTTAGGACTAATTATTAGAAGAATTCATAGGTCGAGGTATCGCCCTATATACAAATGTTGACTTTTTTTTCCCCATTGTTTTTCAGGAGACACTAATTTGACATACAGATATGAGACACGTTATCGCACAGCAACCATCATGGAGGAGGATGCCCTAAACCAGCCCACTGCTGCTGGTCAGTTTCACCTTTTCATTTACACACAAGTATCAGTTTGTCGTTTAATCCGAATGCTGTTTTTTTCTGGTCTCCTCTCATTGTAGCCACTGATCTTTCGCTGCACACACTCAGCGAGAGTCCGTGTGGCTCTTTGGTGATCTACATAATTCCAGAATCGTCTTCACTGCTGCCTCAGGTTCAAAGTTTATATAGTGTTAGCATTTATTTATTTGCCGTAATGCTATTTTAAGAAAATATTGTTTGAAAAGAAATTATGCATTCTTGAGAAATTGATTCCAAAACAAGTCAGGTATCAGGAAATAATAGAGAGGACAAAGTCATTTTCTGAAATGAAAGTGGCAAATTTTGCAATTGCCTTCTGCTAACAGGATGTGGATGTGTACGTGGGTCAGAGACGGACGGCCTTATTGCGCGTGGATACCAAGACGAAGGCGGGCAAGACGCTTAATCAAGTGCTGGCTGCCATAGAGCCGCAAGTGAAAAAAGTGCTTGGGGTGATGTCGTTCAGCCACAACGACATCGCGGCCGCCCTCAGCGACAGAGTCCGACTTTCCCCGGGAAGCCCCCAAACCCACGCTGACCACATAAGAGCTTTCAAGACCAGTCCGGGTCAGTCACGCTTTGTACACATTAACTTTAGAATAAAAAAGAATGCCAGACAGAATTAATAGGGCGCAATCATCGTTCAAGCCGTGTATGCCAAAACCAGAAGGATGAATCCACAAACATTAATTTAAATTATCAGTCTTAGATTTAAAACGTCCACAGAATTCCCCGGTTGCATCACACATTTGCCATCATTTTGTTTAGATGAAAATTGAGAGGGAACAATGATTGGTGTGTGCCAACCGTTTTAGGCTATGAGATCACCTTTAGCCTGCTGAATCCCGACCCCAAGTGGCACCGCCTACATTGGGACATAGAGGGCGCCGTGCGCACCTACGTCCAACCACTGCTTTCCAAACTAAGCCCTTTGGCCAACTTTAGCGTCGACTCTCAGGTAACGTTTTTTGCAAAGGTTTCAAATGATATTTGATATATTTTTAAAAAAATGATTCATTCTTGCCATGAGGGGAATTTTTTTCTTTCAAACCTTAGTCCGTTTACTGTCGTTTCCATTTCAATTCATTGTGATAGGTAACAGTAATTGTTCCTGTGAGGGAAATTAAAGATAAACCTTCACGACACAATTTTCAAGATTGCATTTCATTGAGAACCAAAACAATCCAACTTTCTGAAGCGCTTGTTGTGTCGACAGATGCTGCACTACGCCATGCTGGGGATCAACCCCCAATTCGACACAAACCACAAGGCCTTCACGCTGAGAGCAGACAGCCTCGCGCATGTCATCAACCCTGTGGAAACTCGACTAGGTAACTGACCGTCGGTCGCTTGCTTTGATTCCACTATTTCGTTCAGTGTTTGTGGAGGCGACCGTTTTTTTTGGGGGGGTCGTTTATGGTGCCCAGGCTCAAATGCTGCCTCATCCAACCCGGTACTCAACTTCCTGCTGTACGTACCCGACGCCAAACATATGCCGCTGCACATCCTCGATCACAAGCAGCAACTGGTTCCCTCCAACGCCTTTCACTCACCGCAGTGGGGCGGGATTATGGTGAGAATTGATTTTGGATGTTTATATTTGGATATTTTTTTTTGTGAATGTCAAACTTTGTACTTGGATTCATATGCGGCTCCATTCTAAATTTGTTAAATGTTTTATGTCAAATGCATGTAAGTCTTACCAAGATTATTCAAACATTTTGTTACTTTTCACTTGGATTACAGTTGCACAAGAAATGTGCATCCAAATCATAAATACATTTGTCATACTATACGGCATGGTTTCTCGTTTTTAATGTTTCTTAGACACTACAGTGTTTTGCGCTGTGGATAATAGTATGTTTTCCTAGGTGTATAACGTGAATGCCTTCTATGGACCGAGGGTCGAGACTTTTGACATCAATATCAACATGGCCGAAGTGATGGGCGTCTTCCTCGCACAGCTGCGGTAACCACGAGCGTCCTCAAAAGAATGACTTTGCGTTTGTGTGTGACATCATCGAATGAACCCCGCAGTCTGTTGCTGGGCGTACATCCCCGGGCGCCTCACGCGGGAATCCTGGTGGCACCGCCCGGCAGCTCGGGCCTTTCGGATTGGGAGCTGGACCGCCTCATGTGGAGCCACAGCGTGGAGAACATCGCCATGGCGACCACCAGCATCACGTCACTGGTGCAAATACTGGACCAGATTGAGAACATTGTCATCAATGACAACATCGCACAGGAGGTCAGACAGGACTTGCCGCATGTGTGTGTATGTGTATGTGTGTGTGTGTGTAATATATATATATATATATATATATATATATATATATATATATATATATATATATATATATAGTTGTGTGTGATTTGTGATTGAGGTCCTTTGTTCCTTGAAAACCTAGAACTTTGATAAGACTACAATTTTTTCCTCTAAAATATTTTTTTCATTTTTTCGGTCGTTTCCTGCAGGTGTCAAATGGCGTGGCGTCACTGCAGCTGGCGATGGCCGAGCTGGAATCGGGCAACCTGGCCTTCGCCATGCAGTATAGCAGGGAGGCCATTCTGGCTTCGGAGCGGGCCTTTTTCGACGTGTCACTGCTGCACCTGCTCTACTTCCCCAGCGACCAGAAGTTTGCCATTTATATTCCGCTTTTCGTGCCCATGGGCGTACCCATCCTGATGGCGCTGCTTGAAATGTTGGTGGGTGCGCTCCGGAAGCGACGAGACAAGCAGGCCAAGAAGGACTAAAGCGGTGAGGATTTCTACCTTGTTTTGTTTGACCTTATGACTTTCTTCTGAGATTTGGTGGGGGAAAAAAATTGAGGTACTGCACATGATTTTTACTGGGCAAAAAAAAAGCATCGTCAGGGATGTCAATTGGTTTTAACTCATTCACTACCAGCCATTTTAGAGCATTTTGACTTTTTCAAGGACAGGATATTGTGATCATTGATAAGAAATACACCGAGTTTACCGAATGAAAGAATAAACTGCATTCACCAGGCTGTTCTTTATATTCAGCAGTTAAAAAAAAAAGATTAGCACAAAATGGAGCTGTTTGTGGTCTCACAAAATTTGCTGCTCCTGTATCTAAATTGCGGCGTCAATACCATCTACTGGTGGTTGTGCATCAGTAAAAAAAAAAAATCGAAGTTTGGTATTTTCAGTTTAGCAGTATCAGATGATCCCACACCCATAGCTTGAATGAAGTTAATTTGTGTATTTGCCAATGGCAGTGAATGAGTTTTAAGTGCCCACTGTGACTGCTCTATAGTACTTCACTCTTTGTTCATAATGTCTTTTTTATAAATATGTTTGACTTTGTCTTCTAAATTATTGAAAAATAAAAACACTTTCACATCCTTATCATAATTGTATTTGTTTTCATATTTGTAACAAGGAAAATGCTATGCCTATAAAAATGACATACCGTCAAATTCTTAGAAGCATCCATTTCATGGTCATTTTGTCCATTTCCAGGTGTCCTTCAAAATGAAAGTCCTGAGATCTTCCTTAATTGTCACTTTAAATGGCATTTGCCTAGGTTAGAATCCATTCGATTCTCCCGCCACTGTTTGTACCGCATCCGACTTTTCTTGTAGCCGAACCTGGCGATGTCCACCATGAACACCCACGCCAGCCCGTACATAACCACGCCCCCCATCTTCATCACCACGCCGGTCGTGGGCGAGGCCAGCTCGCAGTAGAACATGGCGCCGCCCACGCCAACCCGCACGGTGGCGAAGAGGAAGATGAAGAGCAGGTCGACGGCGTCGCCCAACAGGCTGTCGTAGCGTCCCAGCCGACGCAGGAACCAGCGGGCCTGGAGCAGGGGGTTGGTGATCTCGCTGCCGAAGATGACGGCGCACGTCTCGCATGCGGACACGCCCATCAGCAGCGCCAGCAGGATGCCCGCGATGCTGGCGACGTGGTGGCCCAGCATGACTCCGCCCTCGCTGCCGAAACGAACGCACCAGGCCATGTCGAACAGGAAGTAGCCCAGACACACGCACAGCGCGGACGTCTGCAGGGCTGTATTCTCGCTACCTGGGAATGACACATTTATATATACATAATAATACAGACAAGCGATGCCACTTCAATTCTGCCTAGTGACAATGCTAACGTCTACCTGGCAATAGGCATCCATGCAAGGAAAAATAAATCTTGCACAGCAAAAGTGAAAAATTACCAAAAGATAAATTCCCAGTAGTAAATGTTAATGGGATAGAAATTAGACGGCAAATATTGCAAAATGAATCCCCATGGGAAATGTGTATGAAAAATCCAAGCAGACTGACCCGCATGCGTAAGGGGCCAAGGGCCGTCCACGAAGACCACGTACGCCGTCAGCATCACGATGGCGACGCCGTGCGTCAGCGTGACAAGTCGACAGTTCCACTCAGGCCCGCGTTGAGGCGATACTCGGCACAGAAACACGTAGAGACTGGACCAGCCCGTCAGGCTACACAGCACCTTCAGCAGCGCCGCCGCCATCAGAACCTCACTGGAATGGTATTGGATTTCAATGTTAACCTTTTCGGTTTAATCTCAATATATAGTATTTTTCTAGTGCAGGGGCTCCTCCTAGTGGTATGAAAGAATAACTCCCCAAGTACAGTTCAGTTGTGTTTAGCTTTAAAGGTCAGCACTTATAGAATTAACATAAAACTTGAAAATATTTTCGGGGAGCAATTGTTTACAAACAATGGGTGCTATACGTTTGAAGTACACTTGTTTGCAACTAATTTTTTAAGTAAGTGCTAGAATTTCCCAAACTTCATGGAAGTTTGCTAACGATACATTCAGTGCAGAATAAGAAAGGTTGTCATGATCAAGTTAATAGACATACGCTTACCATGACGCCAGCTGTTAGGTTGCATCTGAATGCTTGAAGATGATCATATATCCGACAGGACAGACCTGGCGCTTTACACATCTTCTTGTTCGCCTTATTCCAATAGTGATCCTCTTAAAAGATTACTGGTTGTTCTTGTCTGCTTGCAGAATGCACAAACGCTTCGTGGATCGCTGCTCAGATGAGATGACCAACTGATTGCTGACTACTTGAAACAATCTTAGAAAAATATCATTTGAAATTGAAATATCACATTTGGAAATTTATAGTATGGTCCAATATAAACCAATGTAAAGGACCCCCTGGGTAAATCTACGTTAAACTTGCACAGTTCAGGGCACGAATGGATTGTATAGTTACAAAATTATCCGTTAGATGGCGTAAACGTGTACTTCTGTCTATCACATCTCGATTACTCTGTGGACGAAGAAGAATCCAAGGCGGAAGTATAAACATTTCCTTTCCGCGTTGAAGATGCCGGTTTAAAAAAAAGACACGAGAATGACTTTGAAAATGTTGTCTTCAAAATTTTCTTTGTGAGTAAAACAACCGAAACAAAAGGTAACTTTGTGCTTGTATTGCCCAAAAAGAAACACAAACCGCTGTGACTAAGTCGTCTCCTTGTATGCTAGCATCATGTCAAGCAAAAGTTTTGATTTAATTGCTCTTTACTTGGTAAATTGAAACGCGACAGAAAGAGGAACATTGTTTTGTGTGTGTGTTTTGAGAGAGATTTAGATGAATGTTTTGTGTAGACTGTGACTTATTTTAACTCTGAATAATAACAAGAAAAACATGTTAGTTTTGATCAATTCAAAAAATTAATAATTCTAGCGAACAATTGACATTGCCTCTTGAACTTAGTTGTTGTGAATTGATGTTTTTCAGTTCGGCATCATGTCCCTTCCATGTGCTCGACGGCGCCTCCTCTCCTCAATCAAAATTCACTGTTGGCGCCACGCCACGTTCAGCGGCGCCACCAACCCACGGGAGAAACCCGGCCAAGACGGCGGTCCGGTGTTCCAGTACGTTGGCCAGCACAAAAAGCCCGGCCACAAAGTGTTCGTGTGGGGCTTCAGCTTCACGGGAGCTCTTGGCATTCCCAGCTTCATTCTCCCCGACAGCGGCAGGAAGAAGCCTCGCAAATACCAGCTCACGCCTTACAGGCTGGAGACAGAAGATCGAGTAAGAACAAATCATTGTGTCTTGCCTCCAGCTGCAGTTGAGTCAATAATTGTGCACTTTTTCTTAGATCTCCTCTGCCGCCTGTGGTTATGGCTTCACCCTCCTGGCGTCGTCCACCAAAGACATTACCAAGTTGTGGGGCGCCGGGCTCAACAAAGACTCGCAGCTCGGCTTTCAGCGCACGCAGCGCAGCCGACGTAAGATTTTGAAGTTATAGAAATTGTAATAACAATAAAAACAAATCACTCATATTTTCCAGCATATTGTATTTGATTTATTATAGCTCTCTCTGCTGGCTTGTTGGAGGCGCTCTTGATTTACTCATTCACTGCCAGGGACGGCTATAGACATTAAAGAAGCCCAGTGAATAGTTACCTTTGAGGTCTATAGCCGTCACTGGCAGTAAATGAGTTAATATTCAGAGTGTTCTAGTTAAAGAAGTAGAACAATGGATGATCATGGATGCTTAGTTAAATTTGAGTTGTACTCCATCTTGCGCAGGTAATTGACGTCGTCTCCATTTTGTCTCTTCAGATCACAGTTACGATTATGTATTGGAGCCTTCGCCTGTGCAGCTGCCTCTCCGAGAACCGCAGAAAACACGCGTGATGCAAGTGTCATGTGGACGAGCGCACGCTCTTGTGCTCACTGATGGCGAGGGAGGTCAGTCACTGACACGAGTGTGTTACAAGCTTCAATTTTTATGCATAGAATTCAGATTTTTAATTAAATGACCTCTTTTTGGGTTCAAATGTCATCATGTTGAATCTGAGCCCCGTCTTTCAGTGTTCAGCATGGGCAACAATGCTTACGGTCAGTGTGGACGACCTATCGTGGAAGACGAAGTGTACAGGTAAAAAAAAAAAAAAAAATCCTTCTTGCAGCACGTTCCGAACTCAAATATCAATGCAGCCGTGTTACAATGTTGACGTTTGCAAACTTGTACCAAACAGCGGCAGTCACGTAGTTCACAATATGAAGGGCATTGATGGCCGCGTGGTGCAGGTGGCATGCGGACAAGACCACAGTCTCTTCCTGACCGAGGCGGGACGGGTCTACGCCTGTGGATGGGGAGCTGATGGACAGACAGGTCAGCTTGTCTAATTGTCTAATTAGATACAGCAGGGGCGTCAAGCTCGTTTTAGCCTGCAGGCCCCATAAGAGGAAAATCTATTCCCAAGTGGGTTGGGTGTCAAACATAGGGCCCACGGGCTGCTTCTGGACCACAAATTTTTTTTCAATAAGTGAAAAACTTGAAATGTTTTATGACAGTAATATTAATGTTTTATGTTGTGTTTGTACCAATTTGGGACTATAAAAAAGAATAATAAATCTGAAGTTGCCTTTGTGCTCATTGTATTGTGATATGTCAGTTATTTTTAAACCCAATTGGCCCTGAAAATCCATCAACATTCTTAATATAATGTTATGTGTATATAATAATAATATAATAATGCTCAAGAAGCTGCTTTCAGGTCTGGGGCACCACAAGGTATGCTCCACCCCTACCGAGGTGCAGGGAGAGCTGCTGGGCGTGAAGGTCCGGCAGGTCAGCACATACGCAGACTGCAGCTTGGCCGTGTCCGCCGACGGGCAGCTGTACGGATGGGGAAACTCTGAATACCTTCAGCTTTCTTCTGTCACAGACACTACACAGGTGAGCGCCACCATATTGCCAGAAAAATGTTTTTTATTTGAAATGTTTGCGACTTGTTGTTAGGCATCATGCACTTCAATTGAGCGGGGCACTCTGGCTCCTTTGGTTTACAGATTAACTCCCCTCGTCGGTTGCCTTTGCCAGGCTGCGGTCGAGTGGTGCAGGCTGCATGCGGTGGCACGCAGGTGGCAGTCCTCAACGGTTAGTCAGTCCATGGATGGACATTACAGTTCAGGATTTCACCGTTCACATGCAGTTCCTCCACAATTAGCATTCTGGCATTTTTTATGCCGTATTCGCGTGTCGGTTTTCCAGATCGAGGCGAGGTGTTCGTTTGGGGCTACGGGATTTTGGGG
Organism: Hippichthys cyanospilos; assembly: GCF_059441005.1. NCBI lineage: Eukaryota > Metazoa > Chordata > Actinopteri > Syngnathiformes > Syngnathidae > Hippichthys > Hippichthys cyanospilos. The sequence continues at coordinate 4,062,508 of NC_142386.1, read as the reverse complement.
AAAGGCCCCTCTCTGTCTGAGTCCTGCTCCCCCGAGATGATACCTCCATCCCTGTTTGGACGCTCCGACTTCAACCCCTCCATCACCGTCAGCAAGATCCGATGCGGCTTGTCTCACTTTGCTGCCATCACAGGTAAATCCCCATCACCCCACACACCCACAAAAATTTCACACGACAACGAAATTAAACCGCTAAGATGAGGTTTTGGTTGTTGCAGATCGTGGCGAGCTCTTTGTGTGGGGGAAGAATGTCCGAGGGTGTTTGGGTATTGGGAAAAGGGACGACCAGTTCTTCCCGTGGCGGGTAAGCGGTTGCGCAAAAATGGAGGAAAAAAAAAAAGCAAAGGAGCGGTATAAAACGTAAAATAGTTCAATCATCCAAACATAACTTTTCATGGATGTTTTAGTGAAGATACAAATATAAAGAGTAATTTAAATAGAAGTGTCTATGTGTTGTGTTCAGGTGACTGTTCCTGGGCAAGTGGTGGATGTCGCGTGTGGCGTGGATCACATGGTGGCGCTGGTCAAGTCCCTCCTCTGAATACGAATGAAAGCGCATCAAAGCTCTAAATGGGAGAAAATAACTTTCAAGCTAGCCGCGTACGAAGAGTACAAATCCACGGCGCTGTCCATTGAGGTGGTACTTGAGCGCGGGACGCCAACATGGAGACGATGCCTATGAACCTTAACGCATCACCAAACGTCTGAAGTCTAACTTATGGAAACTGAAAACCAATCTTTTTAATAAATCGTGTGGGCACTGTTGGGTTCGCCCTCATTCCTAATTTATTGTCAGATTTTGTAACCGTCACCTGTTGCTAGGCAGAATTTTGGAAGCACTTTTTTTCGGCTCTTACTGCTTTTGTTGATGGGGCACAACAGATAAAAATAACAGAACAATATGATTAAAAAAAGTAACTGGAAAAGTAGCATCAAATTGAAATTATTTTAATTGAAATTGTGCTCTACAAACAAATAGACTGTCAACCGTAAAAATGAAGAGGAAACACATCCTAAATCCTGCAGATAAAAACTGGACCAAGTACACGCTTAATTTCACTTTTAACACGTAAAAAGCAATTTTTTCTGACTCATCGGTGCAACAGCAACATGCCAGAAAGAGATTGAGACAAGACTCAAAAAGTGAGTGAATTGTCACCAATTTACTTTCTCCAGAATGCTAAGTAACTCACTATCAACATCTTTCCTTGTTCTTCCCGCACAGAAGTCGCTGGGAGTAAGACTTTGAGTGTGTGCTTTCGCAGTCATTGTTGTTTTATGCAAAGTGTGCGGAGCACGATAGGACGCACAAGCAATGTATGCAAATGAGCGAGTCGGGCAGCCGGTGTACAAGCGCCGCACAGGTGAGCTTTCCTCCACTCTGGAAAATGCCAAAGTAAGTCAGACAAGTAGCGGTAGCGGTGAGCAATTTGCCTTTCTTGCATCACAAAACAGACATTTAAGGTAGGTTTGTAAAAAAAACAAAACAAAAATCCCTTTTTGTTGTGCTTGGCTGGGAGAATCCTATGAATATTATAAGCAGCACATTATGTGGTGGTGGTAGCGGTGAGGGCTCATTAGAATAAAGTGGAGGTGATTTTCCTGAGCGTTGTCCTGACGAAATGGTGTAGGAAAATCAGCTGAATCGTGTTTTATCGTCGCAGGTCGGGAAGATGAGCGCAGACACTCTGGAGCAGTCGGACGCTCGCGCGGAGCACACAAGTGAGGCCGTGTTATACTCTATCCTACCCATGTTTGTTATTTATGTGCATGATTCATGAGATGGACTAGTGCCTGCCTATTTATTTGGATCATTTACCAGGTTAATTATGATTGCGTTGTTTATGCATGCTGGACTATTTCTTTGAAACTAACTTCAATGGCAGTCAGATGCTTTGTTAAATGTAATATGAACTCCTAATTAATCATGTAAATCAGCGGTTCTCAAAGTGGGGTCCAGGGGCCCGTAAAATAATTTGGGCGAATAATCAAGAAAACTAGATTTGCGTTCATTTCATATTAAATTGTGAAAGCATTCATGACCCTTCAAACAAGCGATATATTAAACTAGTTTAATGTACTTCTGAAAATGTAATAATTTTGAAATTTGTCATAATGAGTTTCGTGTTAACAATTGCTTGCTAACAAGGCAACGAAGCCAGCAAAGCTGAAGCAGAATTTTATTTTGCTATAATGCTGTTTGTGACTAAATAATTGGCGAAATTGAACCGGTTTGTTATAAGGATCTGTGCAATTGGCTATTTTTATTTTCTAAACTTCAGAATGGCTGAAAAGTAAGAAATATACAAGTCAAATTCAACATGTTAGTGAAAAAAAATTAAATTGCTATCGTTTGCCTGGTATGATTAAAAAAAGTTATGGTCATAAATTAAAATCCATGATAGAGTGAAACCATAATAACCAAACCACAATGCGAGGGAACATTGTTTATATATGTAACAAATTATGTGCATGTGCACATATGTATGTCTATATAATATAGGTGTGTAGCCCTGTATATATGTATATTCTTTAATATATGTAAGTATAATGTGTGTGTGTGTGTGTATATATATATATATATATATATATATATATATATATATATATATATATATATAAAATGTATTTATATATATAAAATGTATTTATAATATGCATATACAGATAATATGTGTATATACAGTCAATATGTACACATATATAGTTGTGTGTAATATATGTATACACACACACAGAATGATGTAACGTCACGGCATGCAAGAAATCATGAGCACCGTTGTGAAATCTGTGCTTTATTGTAATGGTCATTTTTGCATGCTGTTTTATTATAAAGGCAAATTTCATTTAAAAAAAGTGAGGGAGGTGTACATTTGTAGACGCCTTACAGGCAGATTAATCTATAAGTAGCAACACTATAATAAGGATTTATATAGGCAGGCTTCTCATTCACTGGTGTGCATTTAATAAATTGGCACCAGTGTTTATCGCGAGGAGATTTATGAAATTATTAAAGCATATATGTCAAAGCATTTCTCAGTGCGGAAATTCACTAACCGAAAGTCCAACCTTTATTAAAAAGCCTGAAAAAGTTTCTCGCCGACATTTTAAACTACCACTAGGTTGAAGAAGTTTAAAAGAGCTTCAAACATAAACGTTTGGATGACTGCTAAAACATCTTTTGGAATTTAGCATCATCCTGTGTCATCCTCTGTCCGTTGTCAAAGGAAGGTCACCTGTCTTGATGCTAACATTATTTGGTTAAAAAAAAAAAAACATCTTTGATTCCGTGAATAAACGTGAAAATGTATGTTCTAAGCATGGAAAACGTAGACTTGGGAGAAGGCTCTGCATGCATGCGTGCCTTTGTGTGTGCGTGCGTGTATACAGTGGCAGTTGGTCGCCATACCAGGATGGCCCCCAGGGTTATTTGCTGAGAAATGCCGGCTGCCTCGCGGCCCGCGACGGCAACAAAAAACAAAACAATAAATGGGAACTCAACAGAAATGCAGAACTTCCTTTCAAACAATGGCCGAGTGTGTGCAAGCAAAAACACTTTGTTTTAATCATTAAAAGAAAATATAGTCAATCAAGAGTAGCTCAATCCTCAGTCTTATGGAATGAATGTGGAATTTTCACATTTTTATTGTATTCCTTTTTATCTTATTTTTCTATTCATGTAATATCAGCGATTATTGGGACCATTTCATTTAATCATTTAAAAAAAAAATATTAAAACAAATCTGATGAATAAAAAAACCTGTTATTCCACTGACTTAATGAAGACTCATTTGAGCAAGTCCATTTACTGTTAAGCTTTTCTGTTTTCCCAAGTAAGACAATTCAACACACTAGCAGAATGACAATGTTTGATGTTCCGAGCGGCAAGGACACTTAGCTGTCGTGTGTAGCCTGCTAGTATTGCAAGGTCATTCTTAAATGTAGTGGCGGGCCATACATCTAATGAATTGGATGGATTTGTCATTTTAAAAATTGTATATCTGAAGATTAGCTAATTCATTAAAATTTTCAAACAGTGGCAGAATGCTGCGCAAGTAGTTGATGAGACATTTTTACAATAGTTACTAGCTACTTCGGTGACAGACATTTATTCCAACACTTGAAGGACTCAATGCCTGGACTCATGAAAAACATTAAAAATCTGTCTTTGGGCTAGAATTGTGGTATTCAAGCAAGTTATGCACAAGCTATGATTGTTAAGTTTACATTAAGGCGCACTGGAATATAAGGCACACCTTCAACGAATAACCGATTTGAAAACTTTTCGTGTATTGGGCGCACCCCATTATAGGGAACATGGAATAGAAGCTACAGTAGTTGCTGGGTTTGTGTTATGCATCCACTAGATGGAGCTGCGCTGAAGGGAATGTCCACAAAACAAATGAGTCAGTCAAACTATTAATAGACAATCAAAAACTAAGAATAAAGAATATTTGTGGAAAGTGCTATGTGAAGATGGGGGAAAAAACCTTTTGATTACATTAAGAGACTGTTCAGATCAATGCCAAGATGAATCAGGAGTTTTAAAAAAACTAATTGCGATTCAAAATATATTAAGCTTACATTTTTAAATCAAATTGCAACCAAAAACCTTAAAATATATCTTTTTGTTCATTTGAAAACATTTTCTTAATTCATTTGATAAAATGGCGTTTTCTTTTACAAAAAGCGGCATTTTTTCCGGCTTGTCCCCATATACTGCTTCAAAATTGGATCAAAACAAAATTTCAAACGGCTCCAATAATTCCAAACTATTCCCCCCGCATCTACCGGGTTGCAGTAATATATGGAGATGGGGACCCCACCGCAGAAGAATTAGAGCCCTCCCCTCCCCAAGCTGTTTGGAAGAACAAATATGTATTCTTCTTCTCCCCACTTGGTATAATTAGCGTATGGCAAAGCAGGTACCAGCCCTTGCCTGGAGTGAAGGCTGTCTCAATCGGATTGATGTTTTTCCAAATATTTTTTTTGCACGCTAATAGAGTGTCTGCTTTGATCAGAATGTTTGGTTTTGGGTTTTTTTTTTGTTGTTTTTTTGGGAAAATGTTTGACCTTAACTGGAGCGCTTCCAGCAAAGGCGTGTTAACGTTCCAAGATATATTCATGAATAAATACGTACGACGATACGTAACCACACCCGTCAGGAGCTGGAGTGTTCCAAATTTTACTCTTACAATTTACTACGTTTTTCAAACTTTTTTTTTGTCTTTAAAATTCATAGCTCTACTACACCAAGTGGAAATACTCATAATAATAATAATGATTGAAAATGTTTGTTTAATAAGTATTTAATTGCCGAATTAGGAATGTTTGCATAAAAAAAAAATCAGCTTAGTTGCAATTGTGTCAATTAAAAATACACACACACACACACACACACACACACAACGCAAATGTTAAAATATGACACACCGTGACAATGAATATAATAAAAGCATTTTACGGTCTGGTTTTATGATAAACCTATAAAATAAAAATAAGCAATAAAAAATAATTAATATTTTAACATAACAATGTTTTTTTTTATATTATGCTGGTTTAAATAAACACATACTTACATAATATCTGCAATTGTGGTTTGTAATTATTTTTTGCCCTACTTTGAATGACATAATTTTTCTTTTCTATAATACTATAATAATTGAGCCTGCAAATTGAACCATACAGAAAAAAGTAGTGTTTTTTTTTGTTTTGTTTTTTTTTTTTCCTGAGCGTATGTGTGGGTTTTGAAGTTCGCTCTGCTCAGTCAAATTTGCATTTCATGGTCATTTTCATACTGGAACTTTGCCATCCGGGTTGCTTGTCCTCAGGGTGGGGTGGGGGCGGGGGCGACATTAGAGACGGTGGGGGCAAGTGGCCGGGGCTTTGGGTCGTCTGTGTATTTGCATGGTTTGATGTTAGCCCGTCTCCCCGTGCACATAAAGAACTCCATTTGACATTCAAATGGCGACACACCCATGAAGTCTCCTCCTCGTCCGTCAGCATCCTCACACACTCTGAACTCTGTCACGTTTATTTACGTGTGCATGCGTGAGGTCGAGGCCGTCTTTATAATTATGCAAAATCAATTCAACCAACACTGATCACATCATTAAAAAAAAAAAAAACAATTGGACAATCCCATTGATAGCCAGTTGTCAAAAACGCAAATGCAATTTCTTGATTTCGTGAGACAACATAAAATCTTGTAAATAGTAATCCATAAAAAAAAGCATTGTTGTTACTGTGATTAAAAATAACACAATTAACCTGCAAAATGTTCCACAAAGTCAACAAAAGACCGCTAGCTTAACGCTAACATAAAATTCCATCGGTAAACTACCGTAAATTAGCATTGATGTTACAGTAATCAAAACCCTTTACAAATTGCACATTTAAACTCTAAAGTTCTTGTTTTATGAAGACATAATTTCTCTCTTGTATTACCTAATGTTTAGCTTAAAAACATGGAGATTTTATTGCGCACTTGCTGTGATGAGGTGAAATATGACATTTTAATCATGTTTGCTCTTGCTGTCTTTTCAGAGCAAAAAGGAATTGGATTCCACAGACAAGTAAGTTGATTTTTCATATTCATTTTTTTAATGATGCTTTTGACAATCTGGCAAATAAACAATAAAGATGAATGACTCTGGATGAATGCCATAATATGATTTTTTTTCTAACTATATGACAGCAAGCATAGTGGTTTGGATTGCTATTGAGTGATTTAATCATTGTATTAATCAGCAATCTTAGTGAAAATTATAGCAATGTTTAATCCATTTCAATTAATTTGAATTATTATATGACTGAATATTGATAAGCGGTTAAGATAATGGAAGGATGGAATATTCATTTAAAAAACATTTAACAGTTTAACGATCGCCGAATATTCACCCGAAAGAATGTCTTTGTCGCCAGGAAATTTTGAACCTGTGAAGCAGCACACATAAAATGACAATTTGAATCATATTTAATTATGTTAAGACTTTTATCTTTTTTCAAGCTGAATGCCAGCCAAATCTTTCCCGATCCAAGAAAGCCGTTCGAGCTACGCGTTTTTGCCCGAGAGTTCTTCTTAAACAGAATTTTTTTGGACAGCTAACATCCTCAGGACAAAATAGCCCCCCCCCTCCCAATCACTATGACCCTGCCCACCACACCCCCCATGTCAATAATGACTCTCACCTCCTCCTCTCAGCACTTCTGAATCACCTCAAATAGTTTGCAGCTATTTGGATACTTCTCCAAACACTTTTTTTTTTTTTCAGCTGGGACGTTTTGTTTCCACGTGTGTGGTTTTTTTTTTCCCAGGAAGTGCTACAGCATCGGGGTGCTGTGGATGGTGACGGTGGTGGTGGTGTGTGTGTGTGTGTATCTATTTGCATAGCGACTCGCCCAAGGGGAGGGAGTCTGTCACTCGTTGTATCTTGTTTAGCGACCAAACTGGTCCTGGAGAGAGCGAACACACACATACACGCACGCTAACACACTAAAGTGTTACACTCGTGACCAACAAGTACACACGCGCTGTACTCTTAGTAGGATTTGACTTTTTTTTTTGGCGGGGGGGGTCGTTGCAGATAAAGACAGAGGACATCACCGACTCGTCCCACCTGAGTTCCTCGCTGAAGACATGTCACGTGACACAGAGTCCTCCCATGCACAATTCTCACATGACTGGGGTAAAAGAACACTTTAGAAATGAGAAATGAGAAATATGGCTAACGAATGGATGATGGGAACGGCTTGTGACTGGATGGCTAGATAGATGAACGGATGAATGATTGTGGTGGGATGACAAGTGCTGTTTATCTATTTGTGCATGAATGGATGCTAGTTGGTATTCCTTAATGACGGGATGGGAGACATACCGTATGTATTTCTGCAATCAGGACCTGACGTCCCTGCACAACTCGCATCAGTTGGTCCTGATGCCGCCGTCGCACCTGTCGTCTCCGCCCCCCTTCCTGCTGCCCCAGAACGCCGCCGGCCACCAAGGTGACGGCTCGAAACGCGGCCACTTACTTAGCCAGTTCCCGCAACTGACCGAAAGCTGGTTCTCGGCTGCCGTTGTAGCTCTTCTGCAGCCTAACCTGATGTCGCTCCCGGGGCAGAACCAGAACGGCCTCCTCCAGCATCCTTTGGCTTCGCAGGTAAATCAGCCCCCCCCATGTACATGGGCTGCACATGAGCTGTGCAAACACAACTTAACATACGGTACATAGATGTGAGATGATAAGATGGTGGAGACTACTAATTAACTAAGACAATGAGCATTTGTCTAATCAAATATGACTAAGGTATGGATCCAGCACGGCAACATTTGGCGAACACGGATTGAGGCAGCTTTAAGGCTTTTTGGGGGGGGGGGGACTTCAACATCAGATTGACGGTGGCAAGGAATTTCCATCAAAACACTTCAGTAGAAATTACGGGTGTAAAGGCTGCCTTTAGTTTGTTCTTTTTTATATATATTCTTTAATATGTGTGTGTGTGTGTGTTTGTTTATGATTAATTTGATGACTAAGTGATCGGTTGTCACGTAAGCCCCGAGGAAATGCCGTGTCATTTGTAGTCGACAGTAAGTGGCAAAATGTTTTGAAAGGGATCAGTTGGAGGTCAAATATAATTAGGTTTTTAAATTTAGTAGCGACATGATAACAGAATATTTGCGATGTTTTTTTTAATGGCATTTATCCGTTTTTTTGGTCTCCCGCTAAAGGTGATGAGTCGCTCGGGCCTGATGGGCCCGTCGATGGACAACCACATGGACATGTCCCACGTGTCCCCGCTCCACAAACACATGGGGCTCCCGCCCCAGGAAGAACCCAACGACCTGGAGGAGCTGGAGCAGTTTGCCAAGGCCTTCAAGCAGAGGCGCATCAAGCTGGGCTTCACGCAGGTAAGCCTCCGAGATGGGAAGGCGCTCGTCCGGGCGTGACGCCCCGCCTTCCGCGCTTTCCAGGGCGACGTGGGCCTGGCCATGGGCAAACTGTACGGCAACGACTTCAGCCAGACCACCATCTCCCGTTTCGAGGCTCTTAACTTGAGCTTCAAGAACATGTGCAAGCTCAAACCTCTGCTGGAGAAGTGGCTGAGTGATGCAGGTAGAGCGCACGCGTAAATCAGCAATTTAAGTGGGAAAATAGTCTATTTTTGGTGCTAAATTATTACTCGAGCTAATTCGTCGATTAAGTAGTAACAATCGATTACTTACGATTGCTTTTTTTCCAGAAAACTCGCCTTCGGACTGCATGAGCAGCGCCGCCTCCTTGCCGCCGCTGATGGAAGGCTACGGACGCAAGCGCAAAAAGAGGACCAGCATCGAGACCAACATCAAGCTGACGCTGGAGAAGCGCTTTCTCGACGTGAGTCGCCTCTAAGCGGATGCGCAAGATAATATTTCTGATTATGTTTTTTATGTATTATTCTATATTATCCTATCTATTATTGTATTATTCTATATAAAAATAATGATTATATATTATTTATTTATGATTGAACTTTTTTAATTTTTTCATTTTATTAATTTAATTAGTATTCATTTTAATTCATTAAAATTAGTAAATTAAAATATTAGTAATTTAAGTAATATTTTACTTCAAGTATTAAAAGTATTAAATGATTTTTTTATACTCAAATAATTAATTACTTTTTGGTAATAATTACTGAAGTAATGCATTTTTTAGGTACTAGTGTTATACTAAGTATTGATTAAGTAATTGATTACTTATGTACTTAACCCGTTTAGTACCAGCCATTTTTAGACCTTAGCCTAAATTAAAAAAAATGAAAAAGATATACACTTCGTACATGCCTGGACTTTCAAAATAACTGCAAAAATATGTTTTTGGTGTTTTGAATGACAATCATCAAACACCCGCTTTTTAAAATTTATTTTCATTCCAACAGTCCCCAAAAGAAAAGGGCGTCGCAGGCAACTCCACAATGCCAGAAATGTAATATTTTCTGTAATTACTATGTTTGTAAACAATTTTTTTAACGCTCAAGTTTTTCCAACCTTCCTTCATTTTTGAAAAAGGCCAAAGGGGCCACTGGGGCGGCGCCAAAGAGCCGCATGTGGCTCTGGAGCCTGGGGTTGCCCACCCACCCCCGGTCCAGCTTTAGCTAGCTTCCTCTCCATTTTGCCACTTTTCAGAACCCCAAACCCAACTCGGAGGAGATCACGCTGATTTCGGAGCAGCTGGCCATGGAGAAGGAGGTGGTCCGGGTTTGGTTCTGCAACCGGCGTCAGAAGGAGAAGAGGATCTACTGCCCGGTCACCAGTTTGCCCGTCAAGACGCAGAGCTACAATTCCAGGATGGTAGGTGGACGCGTTCACGTTTGGCCTCATTTGTTTCTCGCAAAAATCCACAAAGAGTCGACAATTTTTTTTTTTTTTTTTTTACCCTGAAGGCTGCGGCAGTGTCCCGGTCGTACAGCCCGCTGGCTTCAGGCGGAGGTGAGCGAGTTGCGGCGGACCTCCGTCGCCAATTTGTCAAAGATCCCCCTTTTGCGCACGCAGTGTCCTCCAGTTCGTCCCCGACCTGCGCGAGCCGGGAAGTTTCTCCCGACAGCATGTCCATGTCCACCACCTCGGTATCGTCCCACCTCAACCTGGTGTCCTACGGCGCTCAGGGGTGAGAAAAGCGCCGCTTTCGCTTTTACCAAAGATTATTTCCAGCGATGCCAACGGGTGACACTCAAAATATATTACAGTATTATCATAGAATTGGTTTAATAGTCAAGATTTTTATTGGTTTTCTTAAATAAGTTGATATATCTTTGTGTAGTCAGTGACCAGTGTTTTTTAAAAATAGTTTTTATACTCAGTCAAGAATCGATTCAGGAATTAAAATAGTGGAAGGGTTATATCAAGGTATAAAAGTGTAATTAAGGTTTCAAAGTATAATTAGGGATTTGAAGTAGAGTCCAAATTTCTAACAGTGTTTAAGTACTTCTAGGACAAAATGAAAACTTTCAAAGAAGGGTTTTAAAGTAGAATTAGTTTTAAAATAGGCTGTCAAAGTACGGTTAGCGTTTCAAAGTATTATTTTTTTGTTTCATTTTTTTTTTTAAACATTTTTCTAAAATATAGAATGCCTTTACCAATGCTTATCATGGTAAATACCGGAGATTAAAAAAAAAAGACTGCAGTTTTGTATTGTAATTAATATAAAGTTGATTGAACTTTATCTAATTAGTCGCAAAGAATTAAAGAATGCAACAATTGGGTTATTTGAATAATGTGCGTTTCAGGCCGTGGTGTCATTGGAATTCAGCCGGCTACCCACACTGAGGCGCAGCGCCCCCTTTGGACCACGTTCGGAATTTTCCAAGGCTGTACAAAGAAGAGGACGGGAGGACTTGAGAAACGAAGATTAAGTGTGACGTGTACGCTCGCTAATCGAGGACATTTTCACCGTCCAGCTCATAAAATTCTACGTGTGAGACTGTTAAAAAGAAAATTCAATTAGGAGCGTACATTTCCCTACGTGTTACTTTTTGAAATGCTAGTCGAAAAAGGGGGCGAACAAGCTCAATTTCTTTCTTAAAAAAAAAATCAATATTTCATGAAGGATGATACACAACATCGAATTTACATTTTACCTTGGTGAAACCATTGTAATTAAAAACATTTGGAACGAATCAAAGTGAAAATTACCCAATAACAAGCTGCCGTTGGCTCATATTTTTTTTTAAATAACATTCAGCAAAATTTTAGCACCCAAAGCCACCCAGCTCCCAGTTTTTGTTTTTTCTATCAGAGGAGGAGGAAGTTGTATGATGGCACAGAGGCAACAGCAAACGTAATGTATGTACACTTTAATGATAAAATATTGAAATAAAAAGACGGAGACGGTTTTGCGATGAAAAGGAACGCTTGGATGATGACTGGTGCCTTTCTTGAGATGCTTTCAGTGGCGGATGGTGAAGAAGGCGCCGCCGACGCTCCTCGTCCACCCTTAAGTTTCCTTGTACCTGCAAGACGAGAGCTCGCTTGGTAACGCCGTTTACCCCAAATTTCAAAGCATTCTAAGGTAACTGATTAGATTTCATGACTTTGTTTGGTAACGATGAAATTTTTCATTAGAAAAATTAAAGGAACAATTGAGGCCAACAATTCAAGGTGCCGGGCCATAAATAGCAAAAAAAGTTCCTGTATGTTCATAAACAACCGCTGAAAAACATTGCATGCAAAAAAAAGCCTAATAATATTTTATTACTGTCCAATATTGAATGCACATTTTCCCAGAAATGGAAAAATTGCCAATAAAGTGCAAAACCAAAATGTGTACGTGGAGGCCGATTGTTAGTATACTGCACCAACACAACAATAACACACCTGATCATGTTTACTAGTGGACCACATATCCTAGTGGCAACTATAAGCTGCAGAGTTAAAAATAAATAATTTATATATATATATATATATATAATATATATATATATATATATACACATAATGTAATCAAATATAAACGTAAAATATGAAACATGAATAGCTGTTTCATAGTTTCGAGCTTGCGATTTCCCACACCGCGAGCGGTCATTAACACGCGTTGCATGCCAGTGACGCTGTTTTAATTGTGACGCGTTGGGGTGCGTTCATGTCATAAATATCCAAAGTTCCTGATCGGCCGCATTCCAAGTTTAAAGGACCGCGCAAAACAAAGCGTGTCAAATGGAATACGCTGACATCATAGTTATTACCTGATGGTGTTTTGACATGAACGAGTATAGGAAAAACTTCAAAACCGAGCAAATAAAAGGAGATCAAATAGAAGCTCTATCATTTCTCGCAAGCCGTCGAGCAATTGAAGAAAAGACGGCAAGGTTTCTCACCCCCGGACTCTCGGGATGCGTCCGCACCAAGCTTGAGCTTCCTTGTAAACGAGCCTGGACAGGAACTGCGCCGCAAAACAAAAACCCGTCAAGTCGCCTCGTTCGTTGGCGCCGGCGCTCTCCGCGTTTGTCCTTACCAGGCAGGCGAGGACATCGGCGGAGATGAGCATGTAGAAGACGTTGTTCCAGCCCGACGGCGAGATGAGCCCGGCCAACAAGGGGCCAAGCGCCGCCCCTGCGCCCAAACGCCGTTAGCCAGCCGCAATTTGACGCGCGGGGAGGACGGCCGGCTCTTACCCACGGAGCCCGTCCCGTCTATGATGGCCGTCACCGTGGACAACGCTCTGGAGTTGCCTCTCAGGCTCTCGTGTGTACCCTGCAAAAAAAAAAAAATTGCATCACACTGATGAACACATTCAGCGCCAATGACGGCTCTAGACGTCAAAAGGCAATTGCAACTGGGCAGGCAGTGAATGAGTTAAAAGCGGATGTCAAAATAAAATACAATGGTGTCAACCTGAGCGACTCCGGCTCATGGTGTTGCTTACTAGGCCACGCCCCTTAAAGGCACAATCCCACCAACTCGGCAACCGGTAACCCGATTTCAATCCAAATTACCGTATTTTTCAGACTATAAAGCGCCCTGTGTAGAGAGATAGTGCATGGAAGTTGTTTTTTTTTTTTTTTTTGCAGACTGAACATGCCTGCAAGAAATAAGAGCAACGGCAATATATTTTTATACTGACACACACTGATTCTTAGAATACTGCACCAACAGAACAGTAACACGCCTGATTGAGTTTATGAGAGGCGTGCGCACCCAAGTGGTGAGTAAAATAGCAGTTCAAACTCCAAATCTATTCTTCCATAGTCATCCTCTGTCTCCCTTTGTTTACCAGGAGATTGCCCCCTGGTGGCTGATGCTGCATTGGAGTATAAGACGCAGGGTTCGAAGCGTGAGAAAAAAAGTACGTAAGCCTTACCAGATCAGCAGATACAGCAGTGGTGATGAGCGCATACGGTCCGTTGACCAGGCCGCCACAAACCAAGAGCATGCCTGCGGAAATACAAATTGATGTCATCGTAATTAATGCGTATTTGACGCGTGGAATCCCGTTTTGTTGTTTCTTGCGTGCCAGCGTACCGATGGTGGTGCCGAGGCTCCGCTGACCGATGTGGTTGTAGAGAAAAAGCTGCGGACACACAGTGTGATTATAACTAGTCACGGAAATGCTCATTTCACTTAGCCTGTCCATTATGTTTCCCATTACATGATAGCGTTGAGCTAGTAGACTTTAGTTTGCTGCTTGCTGCACCTGATGTCCATTGCGTAAGTAAGAATACGTCGATTAAAAATGCAAATCTGCGCATCCAAACTTGGCTTCTGACGGATTCGTCTTCCTCGTGTTGAACCCATTCACTGCCGATGACGGCTATAGACGTCAAAGACTTATTTTTACTGGTCTGGTTCTCTCTTTGTATATATCAATGGAGTCATTTCCCAGATGAACTTGAAACTTTGCAGCATTTAAACATGTCGAATCGGCGCCGTCGGGACTCACCATGGGCGCGGCGGCGATCAACATGACGCAACACGTGGTGGCTCTCCCGCCGGTGTAGTCGGACACGAGTCCCGCCATGACGCCGCCTGACGGAAATCAAACGGCGTCGCCCTAAAAGATCGTGTCGGGATAGGGTGGGCGCGGGAAAACCAAACCCGCAGCTTACCCACGATTCCTCCCACGTCGAAAAGCGTGGACATGTCCCCGGCTTCTTTGGCCTGGAAATGGGCTGAAAGGGAAAAAGGCGTGAACGTCGGCGTGAACGTCGGCGTGAACGTCGGCGTGAACGTCGGCGTGAACGTCGGCGCTCGCGCGTTTGCGCTCCCACACTGACCGACGTTGGAGATGTAGAGCGGCAACCAGTAGAGGAAGGTGTAGCTGACCAACTTGGCAAAGAGCAGACACAGAGAGAACTCCACCACGCCCTGCGGGACGCCGGCAGCCCACACTTGACATATCACACTCTTGCCTTTGTGTTTTTTTTCCCTCAAAGTGCTAATGCATTCTCGCACTTAGCAACGAGGCATATAAAGTGGGAATAAATAAATAAGAAAAAAAGACCCCGCCAAAAAACCCTGACCTTGTGACGTATAGTCACCCCCCCATCCCAAAACAAAAAGTAAATAGAAGTTGTGCGGCCCTCACTGGTATGCTGAGGGCCCCCCAGAAGCTGATGGCCTCGGAGCGGCCGGCGACGGCGTCGGGCGCCTCGACGGCGATGGAACCGTTGGCCACGTGCGACGGACTCTGCAGGAGAGGCTCCGTCTCACCACTTTCCAAGTCACTCTAACGCACACACACGCACGCACGCGCACGCTAGCACCGACGCTTGGCGCACACGCTCGCGAGCCGCGCCGCTTCTCACGTGATGCTGAGGAGGACTGCAGCCGACGTCTTCGGGTTCTGGACGACAGGGAGGGGGGGTCAGGACGCGGCGGGGGCAACGGCCATGGACGGACGGACGGACAAACTCACTCTCCACCAGGAAGAAGAAGCAGAGGACCCCGGTGGAGGCGATGATGAGGCCGGGCACGATGAAGGACAGCCCCCACGCCGACGACACGTAGACGCCGGCGATGAGCGAGCCCAGGATGTTGCCCACCGACGTGTGCGAGTTCCACACCCCCATGATGAAGCCGCGCCTGCGCCGCCCCAAAAACACCGCGCTCAACCCCACCATACATGCGAGGAAAGCGTTGAAAGAAGGCAGCGGGGAGCTGAAATTTCACCCAGATGGTGACACCCTTGCCACAGAAGGTTGTTTTTTAACAACTTACTACACATTGTCTCGTTCTGTTCTGTTTTTTGTTTTTTTTTAATTCCTTACTATACATGGTCATTCTTTTTTTGGAAAAATATTTTTGTATGATTTTTTTTCATCAAGATACCTTCCAATGACACTTTTTAAAAATGTTTTTCTGAGCTTATTAGGCTAATGATACTTGACTTTCTTTTTACACCTTACTTTTTTTTTCTACTTACTTTTTTTTTTTACAGCTTAGTATACAGTTTTTTATAGCCTTACCATACAGGGTCATTTATTCAAAGAAAACGCCTTATAGGTTTTTAAAAATGTATATATATATATATATAATATATATTATATATAATATATAATAAGCCCATTCTATTCAATAAAAAAAATAAAAACGCTTGACTTTTTTTAACAGCTACAATACACGTTTTTTTTTCCAGAAATAACACCTTACTATGAGCTTGTTTTTGTTTGTAAACAATTGCATTAACAGTGTAATACAAACATTGCATGACGGCAAGAATAAAAATCTCGCATTAAAAACTAATAATACACTCAAGTGAAAAAGCCCTCAACGTTATTGTTGCAAAGTCGCAATTTGACTGGCGTAACGAACGAAAAGTGCTGCGTCTTTATTTATTAGTGTTCCGACCTGTTTAGCTTGTACGGCATTTTCTTTGTTTTGGAAAGGTGCTCCCGCATGCATAAATTATGAATCAAGAACAAAAAAAAAAAAAGTTCCAGCAGTTTGAAAGTTTCGCACGGCTTGAAACGGACGCAAAGTAAACCTTGCGTGACTCGGATGGAGACGCCCACGGACTAGAAAAGGAAGGGAGCTCATTCTGAGAAGAGGCGCCAACTTGCGCTTGGGGCAGGAATTTCTTAAGTGGGGTCGCGGCGACGTGACGAAATGCGGCGAAGGGGGGACCGTGCAGAGTCATCAGAGAAGGGGGAGGGGCGGGGGGGTACTCACTTCCCTTTTCCGAACCAGTTGCCCACGCAGGCCACCACAGCGGGCCAGCCGGTGGTCTGCATCAAGCCGTTAAACACCTGCGGGGGTCACGCACAAGTGGACACGTCACACGGACCGGAAACAGAAAATCAGTCATGTGCCCCCCCCCCCAAAAAAAGTTATGCATTCTGTGTGCGCGCCTTGTGGTTTTAGCTACAAGGGGTACCCAATACGAGATTTCACTGTTTTTGAGGGTCAGGACTTGCTTTTCGACAATAGGTTTGACTTGGGATTTGCTTGAGTTGCACAGGCGTGGAACTCCAGTCCTCGAGGTCCGGTATCCTGCTTTTTTTTTTCTAAACTTCTCTCTCCAACACACCTGATTCAAATGGATCATTTTCAAGCTGCTGCAGAGTTCGCTAATCATTTCAATCAGGTGTGTTGGGGAGAGAAAAGCGGAAAACATGAGGGATACCGGCTCTCAAGGACTGGAGTTTGACATCTAAGCGTCAGGGTAAGGAACTGTGTGAGAGTTTGTGTCAGCGTAATCCTTGACTTGTGACTGCAGTCATGTGACTCAGCAGCCGCAAGTTAGCTGACAAAGACATCTTAGATCCATTGAGACATCTTAGGGCGAGTAACGTTCCTTTATGCGCCGGGTTCCACTTTCGCAGTTGACTGATTCGGATCGCAATCAATTACTAAGAAATAAAATAAAACAGCATGACACAAACTACACTTGGTTTATAGAATTAACTACAAGTAAAGCAAAAAAATATATATCCTCTGCTTTCGCTTTTGTCAGTGATTTTCATGAATGAGCTTTCAGGGGTTGATTTCAAATGTCTATTTTCTGGTAAAATTTTTATCTTTACTCCACATGTACTCCACATATACAGGATATTAAAAAAAAACAACAACAAAAAACAGTAAACCAACTCGCGTTAAAGACTAATTACACCTAAATAATTGAAAAAGCAAATGTCAAAAATTATAAATACTAACTGGAATGAAAAATACAAACGATTCAAATCCTGTTTAGGATGTTTTAATGACAATTAGCAACTAGCATACGCTTGAGTGGCAAAAGAGTTTAGCCTCATGTTGCTAGCTTCTCCTAACCTGACCGCGGCTAGCGAAAAAAATTATTCCGGCAACATCTTAGTATTTTTATAACATCATATCTGAATCTACCACATTGTTGTTGAAGCATAGCTAGCTATGCTAGTTGTTATTCATTTCCATAACATTGGTCCGTCAAAATAGGTTTTCCAATGAAACGTTTGCTAACGCTAACATGCAAACGCGCCTTGCGTGTGCTCGTACCTGGATGACAGCGTAGTAAGCCAAGGAGTGGATGTTCCAGTAGAAGCCCAAGCCAAACAGACAGGTGAACAATCCGCTCATCAGCATGCCGAAGCTCAGGTAGTATCTGAGCGGCAGGCGCTCCCCGAAAATCCCACTGCGGACACTCATATTTGGAGTCTGGCCCGCGCAGAACGGAGCCAAAGCTCAAAGTGGATGCTACGCACCTGAAAAACATGCCGATGGCGTAGGCCACCAGGAAGGAGTTGTCCAACACCCCGAAGAGCGTCTTGTAGTTGTCCTGGTCTGGACCATTGAATACGGTTTTTATTAATGGAGGCGTCTCAATGTGATGTGATGCAAAAAGGGGTCAAGCTAACAGGTAGCAACCACCCCTGCGAAGGCCAACTTCAAAATAAAAGCACGCTACGGCCATCGCTTTTTCGTTTCGGAATCAAAACGGCGCTTACCGAAGGGCGACCAGTCGCACCACGTGACATTGTTGGTGATGTTCAAGTCAGGCGGGCGGATGACGCCGCTGCAGTTTCTGTGGAGTTCGCTCTGCGAAAACAAAAGAAAAAAAAAAAGGTGTGTTCATCAAGGCGCGGCAACCTGCTCCTCCGCCGTCGGGTGTCGTAGTTACCTTGACGATGCTGATGGGTTTCCGAGACAGGTGGTAGGCGGTGTAGAAGAGGAAGGTGAGCAGCAGAATGAAGCCTCGATACCTTCAAACGAGGCAGGAATTTACTAGGTTGCTCGCAGAGCGGACTGGCTTTGTTTTACGAGCTCGAAATGTGACACGGTGCTGCCAGCACATCTCCAATTTCATGAAGTTGTCTTATCACTAAGATGAAGGAATTGTTCCGTGAAGGTGTCAGCGCCAGTTGTTAATGGCGCCTCCAGCACAAACGGCTTTGTTCACATTTTTCTTTCCTTTGTACCATTCTGCGTTCATAACAGCGACAAAACTGTCGCAGAATTGTGAGCTATAAACAGAAGGAACTTTATGATAAATGGCACTTGTTATTACAGCTGTGGTAGCATGCTAATTTAAAAAAAAAATACTAAAAGGGCTTTTAAACTACATGGTAACCATGATGGCATGTGCAGTAGTAAAATTCTAATACATTTATGAATGATTTTAATATAAATTACCGATTTTTAACTATTTTACAATAATTAAGATCAACCAAATTACTATTCAGGCTATAGTATATAGTGTTTATGAAAGTAACAACATACCGTTTAGACATTTATTTACTATGTTCAATAAAACCACATTTTAAGACATTATCAGTACCTAGTAATTACTCTGAGTTGTTGATACCAAGTACGTCTAGTGCAGGGCTGCTGGATGTTTCCCAAAATGTTAATAACCCTTATGAAAACTATAATAAACAATGGGGAAAAACACTCCAACTATATTCTATTCCTCTAAGGAAACTGCAGGACAGAAAGTGATGATTTGTCAACGTTTCGTGACTCAATAACGTAAGCACGCCACCCTACAAGTAGGGCCAAAGAATTGTTTTTCGTGCTATTTATGAGACAAAGGAGCCACCGGTTACGGCCGGATTTCTTAAACACTCCGTATATTTCGATTTATCCGAGTGTATCGATTCGATAAAGGTCAAATAAGTACCGGAGAGGGAGGAAATTAAAAAAACACAAATTTCTTAACGTAGTCTGGTGCGGCGGAGTCGTCTACACAGTAAGGCAAATAAAACTATGCGGACGAGCACCAGCTATGACAAATCAGTGTAATAATAGAATGAAATAGCACATTGTGTTTACTGGCGTGTATCGATTGTCTGTATTGATGTAGTTAGGCAAATCATTCACCGCCCCAGAGGCGATAAGATGATAAGACCAACTCGTCCGTTTCTCGCAACACCGTGGCAACCAGTGCGACGTTCACTGATAGCCTGGAAAAGTGTGGAAAACACATCCCTCATTGTTTCGTGAACTCACCAGCTATCCCGTGAAAAGGACGTGATAAGCCGAATACCAGGGGCCAAAGACGCCTTCATGGTGGATGAAAAATGGAGTAAAAAAAAAAAAAAAATCAAAGGTTTCTTCCAGTCATAATGTCAGGCGTAGATTATACCACTAAGGCACCACTGAGATCGATGGAATCCTTGATAGCGTATCGTCAAGTCGAATAAAAAATGAATTATGCGGTTTAAAAAAACGTGCTTACTTGTAGATTTATCCAATCAAAAACGACATATAAGGCACTAATAGGATAGAGAAACTGATGCTAACTACTGCCGGACGGCAACGACGGCCACTGTGCTTCTTGATGGGATTCAAGGTCCGTCAACCTCCAGACGTTCTCCATAGCGGCTGAGTTTAAATACGAGTCAGTCCGACCTCCAAAAGAATCCAACAAGTGCGAAAAAAACGTCACGCACGTCCAGACTGGATGAGCGGTAGCGAGAAGTACTTATTAATAGAACGGGTTTGGTCATTCCACAATATTTTCCAGACGGAACGTCCCTGACAACACGTGATCGGGGGCGATGTCGTCACTGAGAAAGCGGAAGTAGTCGCCGCAAATATTTACAAAAATAAAAATCATGTGAAACTAGAAAAGATATTTTAAAAAACGAATGAATTTATTTAGTCATAATTTAAAATATGCTACATTTTCTGAAAGAATACAAGCAAGAGAAGCGGACATGTTCCAAATTATTTAAATACATTCCAGTTTTACAAGGCTGCGATATAAACGGTAAAATGCCGTTGATACTGCGCAATAACAGAAATTTCTAAGGAACATTTCATCAAGACGAACAGTAAAAAGTTTTAACTAGCATGTAAACAGTGTTTAACAATCACACACACGTTACAAAGAATATTAATAAAATCTAATCTACTATTTAAACCCTGAAAACAAAAGTATTTATTTGATGCCCATTTGATTGTTGGTTGACAGCTCTTCAGGATCCTTCACTTTAAATCCAAACTTGACACGGCGGCTTTTAATGCCTGTGCGTACTCTGTCAAGAAAAAAAATGCTGCTATAAGAGAGATTTTGTTGATTTCACATAAAATTAAGAGAGAAGTGATGGAACCTTTGGGGTTGTTGTGGAAGATGCAGTTGTTGGCGCAAGTCTTGGGGTGCGACTCCCAGAAGGAGGACGCGCAGCAGCACAGCGGCGGGAGGTCCAACTCCTTGTTGGTCATTCGCTCCCTCACCTGAGATCGCAGTGCATCGATGTACCTGGAAATATTGAAATATAAAACAAAAAGCAGCCAATATTGACCTAGGTTACCTCATTCTTGTCAACAAACAGTTCAAGTTAAGTCAAAGTGATGATTGTCACATGCATGGAGTAGAAACAGGTTTCTCCGTACAAATAAATTCTTACTTTGCCGTCCAAACGAATTCCATGAAAATACGTACTTAGTTAAGACAAAGAGCATTCTTATTTTATTATGACTTTCATTCTCGAAAGTAAATATTTTTTGTCAATTGAGTTGCACAGGGTTACTTAGCATTTCATTGATTAACTTTAAAAGTGCAGATTTTGCATCCTCACTACCTGGTCATGGTCATCCTTTTCTCGGTCTGTTTCTTCTTCTCCAGTTGGGCCGCTCTCTGCTCTTCCTCCAGCTTGAGGTGCTCCAAAACGAGCATCTCTCGCTCCTCAAGACGCTTCTGGATGCTCTCGAGCTGCCGCGTGCGCGCCAGCTGCCTCTCCTCTTCATGCCTAGCTTTTTCCTTTTCCGCTTTGATCCTTTAAGTTGGCGAGAATTAAGACTTTTTTTTTTGTTTGCAACGTGGTTGTTTTTATACCCGTTTTTTTTGGTCACCTCGAACATAATTACACCTTAATTATTTCAACCAAACTGCATTATCTTTGGCTTGCCACGCCGCCCTCCCTTCTAAATGCTAGCAAACCTCCCGTTAAAAATATCAAATTTCATTCTTGAGTCTTACAAAAATGTGCTAGCTTAACGCAGAGAGTCAACAAAGCTCTCATCTATATTGCAATCATAAAACACAGGCACAACACACATAGACAGAATATATTAAGGTCTAAACTAAAACTAAATATTTAGCCCCGTGAGTGTGTTAAGAGCAGTCACAATAATAAACCTAACAAAAGCGGCCTTGCGTCGTCACCTGGCCGTCTTCTTCAGGTGCTTCCTGTGTTGCTTGTTTTCTTTCACGCGCTGCCGCTCAATGCTCATGAAGTGGCGGCGATGCATCAGGAACTGCAACTGCCGCTGGAACAAAATTGTGCTATTCAATGTTTTGTTTTTAATGACTTGCTAGGAAGAATACCTGTCTTCTCAACTCCTCTTGGTCGCGCATCTGCCATAGCACCTCGGTGGCTCTCGGACCAGACGTGGACACGTCCCACCCACGTGTACTTGTCTGAAACAAGCAAACATAAGATTAGAATCGGAGTGTGAGGTTTTGGTTCGTTTTTTTTTTTTTAAACTGTGACTTAAGTATTAAAAACGAGACGCTCCAAAAACTTCAGGTGGGCATTCGACTTAGGACTTGCTAAAACGAGTACTTCCTGAAAAGGCGGGAAAAGGGAATAAACAGCACAGTCTCTTTGCCTGACCTGATTGGAATTATTTAAAGAAAAGTGAAGTTCAAGGATTATATTTAATACTCCGTCTTGAGGTAAAGAGGAACAAAAATGAGTCATTTTGTTGTCGTGAAATTACCGCTGGACACGTTAATATTAAAGACACACACCAAAACGGGTTTGGGACTGCTTTCCGGGGGTCCACAAAGGGCCCTTCTGTATTCATCTTCCTCTCCATCGTCATCTCCTTCAGTGTCCTCCTCTTCCCCTTCCCTCAGGACGTCACATTCGGACTTCTGTTGAGGACAATGTCCATTTGATACCTCACATAATTGGCTTTAAAAGGAAGAATTGAAGGCGCAGTGAGGACATGTAAAACTCACACGTCTAGTGAGTGAGATCCTCCAGTTATCCACAGAAGGCTCTGACGTCTTGGTGGACTTGCATGCAGCCAGTTTTAATCGGACCTGCCTGGTGCTGTCACGGTGCTAGAAAACCATCAAAAAAGCATGAGGGACATCAGTAAATGTAATGAGACTCCACAAATGACTTGCTTCTTTCACGTTTCTTTGTGATGCCGCCACAGAAGTACTTGGTCTAATCATTTTGGGTGTGCCCCAGGGCTCTGTTCAAAGACTCTTAATCGTGTTTATCATTTTTGATTGCAGTTTTTTCTCAAATAAAACATTCTACAGCTCAAATTCAACGCTATCAAATCGCTTTTCCGTGCATTTTCAGAACGTAACTGCAAAAGAAACAATTTCCTTTGACATGGCCTTTAATTTTATATTCCCGTAGTGAAATTAATGCAAATGTCATTAAGTCGATAAGGTGCTTTAAATAACTTGTTTAGGACACAGAATTGATTATTTAATTATATAGCAAACATACAGTCATGACATATTCTAACAGAGTATAAAGGCTTAAATAGTTGGCAAATTATGACAATTGACTCTGCTGCTAACACACATTTCTGTATTAAATGATTTTTTTTTTCTCCTTTGTCCACATGAAAGGTTTTGTCATCCTTGACAGCACACTATCAGTTCTTATTTATTATTTTTCGGCACTGCTGGTAATTTCCTTTTTAATACTGTGTAAATGGACAGGATACACACAGATTCCTCTTACTGTACCTCATTCATGTCCGTCGTCCCTGGCACACGATGTTGTTTCGGGATTCCCCTGCTCCCCTGCAAAAAAAAAAATCGAAAAAATTCAGCATTCAAGAGATTTGCTGTCTTATGCATAATAACACGACACAATGAAATTCTTATCCTGCTCACTTACTCATTTCATTTACTTACAGTCGAAATTAATGTCACTACAGAATTTTACCGCTGATTGTGCTTCTTGCTTTCTCCTGTTAATTATCGCCACACGATGGCGCACTTCCGCCAGAAATCTTCGCGCAGTTTCTTCATTCTCCCTCTGCTTCACCGCCTGGAGCTCGTCAGTATATGAGGCCAAATCCTAAGGGGGGGATAAAGAGTTATTGCATCATTTTAACTTGTTATTATGATTCATGGAATATTGAGAATAAAAAAAGGCAGTATGGCGAAGTGACAGTTGCACTCGAAGACAAGCACTTGAGACACTCACACACGGATGCTCGTCCAATTCGTGGCCGTCCTCCACCCAAGCTCCCACAGCCACAACCTCCTGGTTTCTCGCGGCCAAGACTTTGCTGGATCGGTGCTCTTTCCCATGTTTCTTGGGTACATTCTCCCGGATCTTTTTCGCAGCCGTCGCACGGTTAGCAAACATGGTTGCTAAGAGGTCGTCAACGCCCGTTTGGGAAAGAAACGAGTTTAACGTTGAAGTAGTTTCAGGTAATTCTTCTATCAAAGTTTGACGTTTAGGTTAGTCATTGAGAAATGCCGCAAATATGCATTTATTTATTGTGTGTTTCTGTCAAAGCGACGCCAAAGAGATTTGAGTTTCGCTCGCTTACCTTGTTTTGGTTGTCTAACAGTTCGACGATCCAATGCTGCCCCCTAAAGCACTGGAGCGGCAATTCATGTTTCGCACACAATTTTAGGTCACGTTTTGCTTTATGACGGCAAGAACGTCACACAAACCTGTTGATTACTCTTTTTATTATTTAAAAAATAGGACAATATTTTAGCACAAAAATTTTCAGATGTAAAGATTACTCTGAGGATCTCTAGTACTCCCAATCTTGCGGAGGGCGTCTGAGCTTGGACTGGGATCCAACTGAGGGGGAGAAAGAAAGCAACAGATTCTAGAGGATTTTACATAAATGACACAATAAAACAATGTGTGTATGTAGATTAGTGGTTCTACAACGTTTTACAGATTGTGTTATTAATTTTCTAGTAGGCTTTGTCAAATTTTGTTTACCAGGAAAAATTTTGCAAAATTTATACATGGAGGTGTAGAAGCACAAACAACCTTTATGGACTGTCCAAGTTTAGCGAGCGCTGGTTTGTAAGCCTCCATGCTGACAGAATCAGCACCGATGACATCACTGAAGCACTGGTAGACTACGGCGGAGATGCGGTGGACTTGGCAGTGGTTCAAAACTAATCAAAAGCCAGTAAGACGGAACATAAAAACATAATCCCAACCAGCATCAATATGAGAATGGACAGTTGTTTAATGGCAATACCTGCAGCTGGAAGTCCAGTGATTATGTTAGGTTGCTCCAGGTCTGGGCACACTGGCGACCCGCTGAAGGCAGCGGTGTGGAGGGAGCGCAGGAAGGGCGCTGATCTGCCACAAAGGTAGTCGGCGCACTTGTAGTCAGCCACGGAGCAGTCTGATAGGACCGTAACCTGCAAGTCTATGTTCTGCAGGCAATCAAACACCTGCAAGGAAAAAAACAAACAAAAAACAAAAACAAATCTGGATTTTCCATGCTGTGATAATGAGGCACTCTTACATTGCCATACAAGGACTATAAATACCCTTTCTGCCCACTGGAACTGCTGATCTTCTGCAATGTAGCACGACAACTGGCAGATTAGGACCTAGAGAAGGAAAAACTCAAACCATTATTCTATTATTATTATTATCATTGAGGCAGATTACTACACAACCAGAAAAACTAGGTGTTTAATAAAGGAAAAAGCCATATGAAACCCTTTTTTCACAAGCTTCAATGTTCATGCCAAAGCAGCAGGTGGCGCTATGGCCCAGAAAGATGAGGCCAATTAGAAACATGCTGACTTGAACACTTGAACACTATATTTATTTTTTAACTCACAGATGGTTCATCTCTGTGTCTGTAGAAATTGCATGCAGACTGCTCGCTGCTTCCCGCCCGGTTCCTTTCGTTCCACGCGGAAGCATGTCCCAATTCATCCCACTTTTCCGAGGGGAGAACATACACAGACAGAAACCCTGCCGGAGATGAGATATCAGTATTCTTCTTTGCGTTGTTTGCGCATCGTGTGCTTACTGGATGCATTGTGTCCCACAGCGAGAATAAAATGAGAGCAGGGCAGCTTGTCCCCCACTCTCAGGGTATCAACCACTTCGGGACACCAATTGAGATGAACCTCCCTGATGAATAGATAGAACAATTTTTCAAATGACCGTACAAAAATATCAAAACGAAACATACGCTACAAGTGCCCTATCTTCAAAGGGAAATAATTGACTTTGAATGCGGGGTGAGCTCAGATTGCCATTTGCTGTGACTTGGACGCTAGACTGGCTGAAGCTCCAGGATGAATGGGCCACTTTCAAATAGCAACTAAAACACTATGACGAAACCCTGCTCCCGGAACTACTATTCAGTTAGTTCGCAAGGTAAGCAAAAGGTGCATTACGTTTTGTACAATGCATAAAATGACGTTAGCTTCTGATGAGGCACTGATTGCTGGGTATATTTTGGATATTGTAATTTATTTCGACAAAAGTGTGTCACAAATACGGTATTGAGACACCAAATGTTTAAAATTGTGGGGGGGATATGCTTATATGACTTCCTGTTTTATCAGTGTTTGTTAAAATTACCAATTGGTTCTGCTTAATCATACCAGTCTCTCCCCTCGCCGGTTAAGTTAGCTAACCTCATGTTTACCTCTTTTCCTCGAGTTCTCTACGGATTTGGGCGTCTTCTTCGTCTTCGTCGAGCTCTTCTTCGTCGTCCTCCTCCACAGCCCGGGAGTAAACAGATAGAACCTCGCCAAAAAACGTTGCCATTATCCAGCAAGCGTCCCGTTAAACAAGGCAAAGATGACTGTTTTAGCAAAAGTGACGTACCGGAAGTACTTCCGGTTCTCTTCCTCAAATAACGAACCTTTCAAAATAAGTCGGCTTCTTAATCGTCATTTCAATAGAAATATCTAATTTTATTTTTCCGATACCGCTTTAACGGCGATGTATGAGTTATCCAAAGTATTCATTCGTCAATCCTACTCACTATCAACAACATTCTGCTGAAAGCAATTAATTCTGAAAAATAAAAATAAAGTACAACCATTTCTTACATAGAAAATGTGTATTTGTAGTCAATTTAAAACAGTTTGACTAGTGTGTATCTTTATTTGAAAAACAAAAATACAATAACAGGAATTAATTTTTCACAAAAATTATGCATTAAGAGAAATATAAAAGAAAAGAAATAAACTGTCAATGGGTAAAATAAATGTCCAGTCCCATTCCAGCTCAGTTCCAGCATCTGAACCTAAGGGCATGCGTCTGGAAAAGTGTCATTGTCCAGTTGGCTGGATAGCATGTGTGAGCTCAAAGCGGTCTTGGCATGTTGGTCACCTCCTCCAGACACTCGTTGTACGCTTCCTGATAATCTTCGTGAGGTTTGATCATGATCGCGCAGGTGGGCCTCTTGGAACCGGCGGATGCACCCAAGTCCTGCAGAGACGGCCACGGATTAGATGAGGGATGCTTTGGTGAATGAGAACTTCCAATTCGGGATTGTGAGGAGCGACTCACCACTTTGGAGGGGATGTAAGCATATGGCAGGTTTTTGTCCTCGCACATGATTGGCAGGTGGCAGTAGACGTCGATGGGCAGCGTGTCGCCAGCTAACAACACGATGCTACAAAAGAGACGAAAGTATATGAATCACATGATTGATGAGTGGTACCGTAATTAAAAAATGATCATCTTACAAAGGATTATTTTGTCATCAGATACTGAACATTATTTGAAATAAGTGGCAAAAGAACCTCTATCTTCTAATCCAAATATAAAACACAATTTTCCCCAAAAAATTAAGGCTAAAAGTATGGGTGCGTCCTATAAACAGTAAATTACAGATTAGATGTCTTTTTTTTCCTTTTTGTAGTGGCCCTGGTTGTCATGGGATGCGGAACAGAGGGAGCAGCATTCCGTGACTTCCATATGAAGACGTGATGCACGAATACATTTCTTTAGCATATTTAGTAACACTTAGCGACAACAATGACTCACCCTTTCTCACCCTTCCCAATGAACTTCTGAACTTCTTTCACTCCTCTGCGGATATTTTTCAATTTGGATGCTGACAAGACAAATATCACACAATTAGGAAATAAGGAAGCCTAAAATAGCATTCACTTAGCTAAAAATAAATAATACTAATATGCATTATCCAAGAAAACCGCAGTGTTCAATGCATTGAAGCTACAGGAAGGTAACAGGAATAGAATTAAAAGAACATTTCAGGTTGCATGGTGAACTTTACCCTTTTTGACGCATTTGTAGAGCTTTTTGCTGAGCTTCCTGGTGGCTAGCGGCTGCGCGATGCCGTTCAAGTTGGCGATCAACTCCTGGTAACTCCTTTCAGATTTCTCGTGACCGCCGGCTGCTGGGGCTTCCTCGGAGGCCTCCGCCTTTTCTTTCTTCACCTTTGTCATATCTGATGGCCCGAATCAACAACGATCGTTTCTATTTTAATAAATGTGTCGGTTTTACTGAATACCGAGACTGGCTAACTGTATGGAGGACGGTAAAAACACACGTGCTTGGACTTCCTCGTCTGGACTGGGGGTGGACGAAGAGCACAACAGCGCCACCACCGGATAGGAGAGTACCAGTACCATGGCAACAATAGATAACGGCAAAAAAAAGTTGGATCCCTAAAAGTGAAAATAAATTGGTTAAAAAAAACAACAACAATAAATTAAAGCAGGGATGTCAGACATACGGCCCACGTGCCGGTTTTGACCAGTAAACGGTTTTTATCGAGCCGCGACATGATTTTGTAAAATATAAAAATGAGCTAAAATATTACTTTTTTAAATATATGAACAACTTGAAATACTTTATGATTAACAGTACTGTTAATGTTTTATGATTAATAGTGATTTTGTGCTTGTACTATTTTGAACAGTATACTACACACACATTTAATTTTTATGATTGAAATGTGTTCATTTTCTTGTAAATATACATTCAGTATTTTTACTGTAATGTGAGAAAGGACAGTCACAATCACTGAAGCACTTTTAAATCTCTTAGTGAAGGCACAAGCATGTATACATACATTACGATACGTACAAACTTTTACATACATTTTATGCTTTACATACATTTCAAATGAGTTGGAAAAAAAAATCCCTGTACCAGTTAACGTTTAAATAATGAAATAGAATGTTTCGATAAAGCCTGTCAGTTGAGCTTAGCAATGCGAAGGCCGTGGGAGAATCAGGGTAAATAATCATATTCGTTGGTGTCCATCTGATAGATGTTGTCCACGGCTGCAGTTTGGTGGTGGAGGTCCAGAGATGACGGCACGGAGCTGAAGAGCACCAAAGGGACGGCTGGATGCTGACGATGACTGCAAGACGTATTCAGCAATGGCGAATGAGTAGATGCCGAGAAAGTGAAGTAGGACTGAGCCCATCAGTTAAAGTATCGATAAAATCCATGATAAAGTCAATATCCATATTATGTCAATACCAAAGAGTCAGTATTGATCATTTTCATGTATTTATTCATTTTGGTTTTCATCAATCCTGCACGCAATTCCTTGATAGAGATTTTAGGTTTCATGTTTACGTTTTATGTTTTCAATTTCCATATCCACTTCCCCATATTTGTTTCTTTGCTTATTTTTACTTATTTATTTATTTTGAAGTTGCGGTTTAAAGTCTGAAAAATACAGTGAATATAATTCATTCTGTGCCGGACCGACTGGAATTCAAGTTTGGTTTTATAGCAGAAGTAGTGCATGCGGAGTCCAAGATTTTTGCCCCCTAAAAAGTTTTGTTTTGCTGCAACCACATTTCTTCTCATGTATTACTTTTCTGAAGCGATGCTTCTGAAAGCAACAAAGCTAGAAAGAAGCATGAGAAAAGGTTAAGCGTCCTTTTTTTGACAGAATCCGTGGAGTGGTTTGCGCTTTTTGCCCTCTCTGTGTTTGCTCGAGTTGTTATTTATGACATGACTCATATTTGCTGGTTTGATGCGTCATGAATATATATGCCGCTTTCAGGAAGAGATGTAACATTTCTCAAACATTCTTACGAGTACATTCGAATGATAGTGAGTCAAAAGCAGACTTGTGGTGAGCCACAATTTCAAACTTACATTTTGGTGAGTCGTCGCCGTCTTGTACCTGCAGTCAAATAGGAAAAAAAAGTTTAAATCATGGTTTGAAGCATGATTTTTGCTCATGTTTTATTTCATTAGTCATTGCCTCATTTCATTTAAAAGTTTTAAAATTAAAGTCATGGAATAAAGTAAGAATTTTATTGGAATATAGTCAGATATTTTCCAGAATATAAAATCGGAAGCTTAAAAAAAAAGAGTATAATCAATTTTTTTACATGAATCATACTTTTACGAGTTGAAAAGTCAAAATTCTACAAAAGCAAACTTTCGTCGTCCAAGAAAAAGAGAAATTTTGAAGATTAAAGCTTTAACTTGGGGTACAAGCTATCACATATTTTCATCATACAAAATAGTTGTTTTAAGGGAAAAATGTTATACCTGTACAGTTTCAAGATAAAATATTTCTGCTAAAACAAAGAAAGATGATTAAACAGGACTTCTCTATTTCTAAAGGACCTACCAATGATTCCAATGATGACAGCAGCAAAAACGATCAGCCCAAAGAAGACTCCCATCAAAATCATTGACCATGGAACGTCTTGCTTCTACATTGAAAGGACAAAATATCATGATTTCCTTACAGAAATTGTTGAAAAACATTCAATAAAATATATAGTATGAAGTTTTTTTCCCCCCGGATTTTCAACCCCCATATTAGGGGGGTGGACTTATATCCGCATAATCTAAAACAGACCAATTATTTCCAATGTGTTTTGAATAACATTAACTTGAATATGAAATAAGTAGTATCATGTCATTTACAAGGCTTAAAATGATACATTTTTGACGCATTATGAAAAGGAAAAGACGGCTTGATTTGTCTCCTTCCGCCCTTCCTTAAAAACTTCCAAAAAAACTCCTTGAAATGAATACCTATGCCCTCGAGGCTCTACCCCCTCCATGAATAAGTGTCTGACCTGGTATTTGGTTTTGACGTCGATTAAGGAGGAGGAAGTTTGGAGGCCTTCTGTAGAGGTCATCTGAGCTGAAAAAAAGGAAGTGAAAGTTGGACCATTTTAGGTCAGCTTTTCATTTCTATTTTGATATACAAATATTACATCTTCATAAACGTGTTCTAGAATTTCAGTGGAAGCTCATCCTGACCGAACACCGTGTTTATTTCTGCAAAAGCGAAGCTGCAATTTTGTATGTCACACCTGGGTTACTGATGGAGGCAATTTTAGCCGTAGACACATCTGTCTTTAAAGTTGTGGCTTGAGGAGCTGAAACAGAAACAAATCTTTATATAGAAAGTTTTATAAATGTATTACACCAGCAGCAAACTGAGAAACAGATTTTCCGCAGTTGTCCTAAACAGACAGATTTTTTATTTTTTATGTTTACAGTTTTTTAATGGTAACAACATCAGTATGTAAAAGTAGTCGATTATCGATCAAATTTTATACATTTTTACAGGAACAAAGCTTATTATATAATATTATTTTTATTATGATTATATTTGTGGTATCCCAGCAGTCTTGGGGAAGGATGCGGGGGGCACCCTGAACTGGTTGCCAGCCAATCGCAAGACACACAGAGACGACACCCATTCACACACCCAATCCCACCTAAGGACAATCTAGAGCAGGGGTGTCAAACATACGGCCCGCGGGCCGATTCTGGCCCGCAACCGGGTTTAATCTGGCCGCTGATGATTTTGCAAAGTATAAAAAAGGGGTGAATTTTTTCAATAACTTAAAATGTTTTATAATATTTTTTTTGATTAATAGTGACATTTGATTATTTTTGATTGTATTAAAAAAAAATACAACATTTGAAGTTGTTATCTTTAAGCGATATAAATATATAACCATGATTTTATTGGTCCGTATCACTTGGGAATCGATTTTCCTTCATGCAAGCTTAACCCCTGGGCGGACGCACTAACCACTCTACCACCATCTAGGATTGAGTGCTATTTTTATGGCTTCTTTTTAAATGTATTAACACAACAGGTTCACATTTGTCAGGACACGTTTTAGAGAGTCGATGGAATGACTTTCTCACCATCCTTTATGATGAGCTTGATGGACTGTTTCTGGTCATTGAAGGGACCTAAGACCTGAACCCTGCAGCCGTACTCTCCGGCGTCCTCCTTCTTCACGTCCAGGATGGTTAACGAAACGTCTCCGTCCTTTAGCCGACCCAGCAGTTTGTATTTTTCATTTTCTTGCGTCACACTGAGCCCGTCGGTTTCAACGATCTTGTTACTGCAGCCCGAGTTTGACAAAGCTCCTCGGCTCCAGCAGGCCCACAAAGGTCCGTGTGTGACGATGTTATACGTACACGTCAGGGTGACGTTCTCACCGACGATGCTCACCACGGACGATGGTCCGGACTCACAGACTAAAAGCACAAAAGGTACAAATAAATCTTAACTTAAATACATCTAGTACTCACCTATTCGCTGTTTTAGTAGTCAGTAAGCATTGCTTTGGTGGCACGTGAGGGTAAATTAAAACAGTCACTATGTAGTTAATTTCCGTGAGAAACTATCAATACTGACGGACTGGGACAAATTAGACAATATTGTTAATATTGTATTTTTTTTTCCCAGTCTTTTTTTTTTTCCCATTTGGTCCTCGGAAAAAAAAAGTTTGTAAAAAGTATTTACAAAAAAGCCTTTGCCCACAACTTAGAGATGCATGATTGTAGTTGATCATCAATTTTGCATGAGGTGGCAAATATTGGCCGATCACGATCAAGTCTGTGTAAAATCTAATTATAATTTAGTTTATCTAGATTAGTGCTTCTATTTGTTTATGTAAAAAAAACAAAAACATCTGTAAATAATAATTGTGGTAAAAGCAAAATACCTGTAAGGAGGCAACACAGGAGGAGCGTGCTGAAGCGTGACCTCATCTTCATGCGATAGTGGCGACAATCATCACCACCATCTCCATTTAGACCAAGACGAGTGTGCTGATGTGAAGTCTTGATGGGTGTGTTGATTTTTTTTTTTTTTTTTTTAAATTGTGGAACTTTATTTGAGAATCAGCATGTGCACACATGACTTCAATTCTGTGGCTCAATAGGTTTCCTGTGGAACAAAGGCCCCTGGGTTTCACTTCCTGTTGGTCGTGCTGCAATGAAATGACTTGATTTCACTGCAACTGAACAAGAAGTATGAATATTACAATCAATCATCTATGTATATATGAATTCATACTTTATTATTCCTGATGTATTATTGAGAATTGTCTCCACTACTCAACTGAACCAAAATAGAAAGAGGAAACAAAACGTGGAAAAAAAGGGTAAGTCTTCCTGATTAAAATAAATTAAAAAAGGGATCCAATGCAATATGACTGGTAACAATAATAATAATAATAATAATAATAATAATAATAATAATAATAATAATAATAATAATAATAATAATATTAAATGAAAATAATAACAACAACAGCAAAATTATAATAACAAAATAAGAACAATAATAGTAAGAGTAATAATAAAAATAACTAAAATAACAAATAACAATAACAATAATGAAAAACTGAATAAAAAGAGACTCATAAAACCCATAAAACTTGTCAACAAAGCAACAAACAAGTTTCTCAAAACAACAAAGGCTTGCCTTCCCTATCGGCAAAAATATTAAAAAAAAACCCAAATACACTCAAAATAACAATTAGTTCATCTTTATTATTGATTATTTTTGTTTTAATTGAGAAATGAGGTTGATTGGTCTCACTAATTTTCCCTTTGCCAGTCAAGCAAAAACTAAATCAGCGTGTTGGGCTCCATCTCATTCTACAGATACACGTCCTCCTCTGCCTCTTCTGATTGGCTCCCACCGCTGTCAGTCACCACCTTCCGATTGGACTTCCACATTCCTGCAGCCAATAATGAAAACAAATACTGTATCAAATGTGGGAAAAGCTTGAATTTCAGAAAACTAGTTCCTGTCATCTCTTGACTTTTTGTTTTCGTTTTTTGAAGTGTCTGAGTACTGACTGTAAGCCGCCGCCAGGACGACAGCAGGTATGAAGACGGCGAAGGCCGTCCTGAGCGTGTTCCCGAGGAACAGCCGCAGACTGTCGCCGTCTCGCGCGCCAACGGGCGTCTGTGGCGAACGCG
Source organism: Hippichthys cyanospilos (assembly GCF_059441005.1). Taxonomy (NCBI): domain Eukaryota; kingdom Metazoa; phylum Chordata; class Actinopteri; order Syngnathiformes; family Syngnathidae; genus Hippichthys; species Hippichthys cyanospilos. The sequence continues at coordinate 4,028,422 of NC_142386.1, read as the reverse complement.
CAGCCGTCAGAAACGCAGCGCATTGTGCCGTCTGCCACCAAGTTGCGTTGCCCGTACCTGCACCCGAGCAACCACCGGCCCGGTTGTGTCGTCTACCGCGCTATCCCATAATATCACGCTGTGTGTGACATCGCTTCCTGTCACTTGATCCACATTCCCGCTTTGTGTAGTCGGTAGTGCGTTCAGGTTCCCGGCGCCTGATGGAGGATTTGATTTTATTCGACGCCAAATGAGAGCATTTTTGGAAGCGGCGTATTTTGAACCGACGTTTGATGACGATGAGGAGGACGGAGAAGGTTTTGTCGTTGAAGGGTCCCGGCAGCTGAACGCGGCAGTGGTAGAGGCCCGAGTCAGAGGGACGCGCGTTGAAAATTGAGAGATTCGGCACCTCGCTCGGGGCGGAAGACACAGAGTACCTGCGGTCAAGGAGGAGAGGGGTAACCATGGCAACCACGGGTTATAAGAAGCGATATTTATGTCAAAAGTCAATAAGGATAAAACTTACGTTACATTAAGCCGAATAAATTATTCATGTTAAAAAAAGGTCCAAATTGAGTCTACGGCTTGGAGCTGTTGTAGCGAGGCATTCTGGGACACGGAGCCGACAAGCCGAGCGGCGTACCTGAACGAGGTCTTATACGTGACGTGCCCGCCCGCCACGTTGACCAGCATGTTGTGGCAGGAGAAGACTGCTGGCTCGCCTCTCCCCCAGCACACGTGAACGCCTCGCCGCTTAGCCGCCGCCACCCGGCACGGCAAAGTCACTCTCCGTCCGGCCGCACCCACCACTGTCTCTGCGGGACCTGCCCGCACTGATGACAATAGGAAATAGAAATAACATATAGAGTCATTTACATGACTGTATTTTATGCATTATGATTTTATGCATTATGTATTTAATAATTGACATTACATATATTATAATAATCTTGCCATATATATATATATATATATATATATATATATATATATATATATATATATATATATTATATATATATACAGTATGTGTGTTCTAATTATATAATTTACATTACAAATTATGCTAATCTTGTCATGTATACATTTATATCATATACATAATAATTTACATCACAAATTATGCTAATCTTGTCATGTATGTTATATATAAATTTATATATTACGTATATAACAATTGACATTATATAAATTACAATAAACTTGTCATGTACACATGTATATATATGCATGTATATAATATGCATTATCATTTATGTCACAAATTATAATCCTGTCATATATATATATATATATATATGCATATGCATATTCAGTACATCCATTTCATTGGATAAAAACCAATTTTAACTTTGCCCCTGGTTTACATATCGTCATATAGCAAATATCGAAAATAACTGTGTTAATCTTATCAACCCGGTTTTCATGAAGGACATATCTCCTTCGCCGTCGGTACTCACCTGTGACGCCGGCGACACAGGTGACGACGTAAAGCCGGAGCAGCAGCAGCAGCATGTTTACGGCGGCAGTCCCATGGGCTGGACGGACGCAGGAAGAGCCGAGCAGACGGCTCAGCGTCGTCGCTTCCCTATTCCATTCCGTGTTATTTTAAGAACTGATTCTGTTGCAAAAAAGAAAAAGAAAAAAAAACGGCACAAAGAAACAAAAAACATTAGCTGCTTTTGGGTCACTATCATCAGGGGTTACAGTGCAAAGAGTCAGAGGTCAGCGAGTCTCATTTGGGGCTTCATTCCTGTCTAATTAGATTCCTCCATTTGGAAAGACAAACACAGCTTTATTGACTCAACGGACATATAGCAGATATTCACGTCGGCCTCCGGGTTTCAACTACCACGTCAATTATCGCTCATGTCGATCAAGGAAATGTAGACAAATCTACGGAGGAGCATGTGGCCCACATTCTCACAATTTAGGTTAAGGACCCAGATGAGGTTAAAGCTTCCAGGAAACGAGCGCGCGTCATCGTTTGCGTGCGTACGCGCCCGTGAATACAAAACGACAATTTGATTCATTCGTGTCACGGAACACGGTGACGCCTGCCGTCACCTTTGGAAAAACATCGGTCGGGTACAAAATGCCTGCCGAGGACTGGAGAGCCACGCCGTTGCATCATCATCATCATCATCATCATTTCCGTCATTACCCAGACTAACCTGCGACCTCCGAGAGCTTCGTACCGGCGGCTGTCACCAGGACGACAGCCGTCGTGATGAAGGGCTCAATAACTCATTATCGCTACGCTGTATATTTGCATCATCTAATGAGCGCCGTAACAAACGCCGGATCCAAAATTCTGCCTTCAACTATGTAAAAATACTCCATTTTGAGGGATACTGTCAAAAAAAAAAGCATAAGGATAGCAGCAAAATTATTAGATGGATAAATGGCTGGAAGATGGTTGGATATTTAGTTAATTCCATGATTTCAGATTGCCCCTGAAGGCAACATTTGATGATAGATAAATGGATATTTAGTTTATGATTTCAGACTGGCCCTGAAGGCAACATTACATAATCATTGAATATGCCATAGAGGTCTAGTCTCTTCTAACAGTAGTTAGAGGAGTTATTAGCTAGAATGTTTTTTTTTTAACTCCTTTTTGGATCATAACCTCGACAATATATTTAATATTGAGCCCATCTGGACCCAGGTCTTCATTCGTGAATTCATCCAATTTAGTTTTATAAATCATTATTAAGAGTGTAATAAAAGTGCATATTTTATATCTTGCACATTTCGTTCATGTCAAAGGACGACCTTTGCAGTTATCACTTCTAGAGTTTCTGTGAGTGTTTGACGTCTGGTTGTTGAGTTGAATATTGATCACTCAGGATTTTGTCCAGGTGCACGCAGCCCCCGCCGCGTCATTAGCATTAATACCGGTGCGTGTGGCCGCCATGTTTATTTGTCGGATGCTAATCTGGCTCGCAATCAATTTGACATGGACACACTAATAAAAGAGACAAGAAGGGGCAGATGGTGGGAATGGAACAACAGGAGGCAGGAGGACAGAAGACAGCACAGAAGGCCAATAGGCTTTTATATCAATGGCTACCATGGCGACAGGCATGTGTGAATGGCGGCCGAAGACAGTTTTACTGTTGCATGAAATACATTATTGGATGATGCCTAATAAAAATGTATGCTTCCTCATGCCTCCTCATCGTCAAGCATGTCAATTGGTTGCCATGTGAACACATTTCATGTAAACTTATCCAAAAGATGCGACATTAAATTGCCGCGCAAAACAAGAAACAAGATAATATGATGTTACGTGTTCTGGCTGCTGCAGTCCGATATGGCTGAAACGACAATATATGCGAAGAAGAACAGAATGTAATCAGAAAAACACGTTTTGATTGATTTGAGACAATCGCACGGTATGTGATTTTACTGAACGCAATATAACTAAAGCGACAGAAATAATCAAAGAGTCGGAGGAACATCCAATCCATTTTCTATCGTGCTTGTCCTCAATCGGGTAATGGGTGAGCTGGAGCCTATCCCAGTTGACTTTTGGCGAGAGAAGCGGGGTGCACCCTTGATTGGCCGCCAGTCAATCGAAGAGCTCAGCTGACTTGGCCGGAGGAAGCGGGATATACCCTGGACCGATTGCCAGCCAATCGGCAACCACATATACATAAATCATTCGCACTCAAATCACATTTGCCATACAGCCATTGTGTGTGTGTGTGTGTGTGTGTGTGTGTGTATATAAGGGTCAGTTTAAGAGTTCACTTTGAGTTTTGTGTTCAATGGCACTCAAAATTAAAAAAATCTTGGCTGAACTGCATCCAACAGATGCACTGGCCCTTTAAAAGGTTTTGGCTTTTTTATCTCGTCGCTGACTCGTAAACAAAGCTGGGTGCTTAAAGTACAGACGGGGGGGGGGGGGGGACATGGAGCTTTTTCACATCAAAGTCAAGACGCGCTTGAAACAAGCGCATGATTGAGTTCATTTTTAAGAGGATTTTCTTCCAAAATGCTGGAAATGTAACCATCACGAGAAAACAACAATTCTTCATCAGTTTGGAACGACTTCTGAGGTTTCTGCTCTTCTTAAACTGTCTTTCTTCCCCCAGCGGAGATGACTGATTTATTAAGTTCATCCTGTATAAAACCACTGACCAAACTTTAGAACCACAGGGCACATAAGGCCAAGTGTAACCTTCAACTTCTGTACTCGTCATTGCATTTTTCTTGCTTTAATTGTTACTTTTCAATAAAGCTCGGCTTAAACTAAAGATGGAGTTGTTACGGCGCTTGTAACATTTTCTTGGGAGGGATTATCAAGCACTTTTCATCAAAGTTGAAGTTAAACCGCAGTCTAAACATCTGGATATTTTTCAGGCTCATCCAAGAGAAAATGAACATAGTGGGTCCAGGTCTTAAGACCGATAGACTTAATGCAATGCATGTGTTCTGTAGATACATCTACTATACTTCCAAACTTTAGACAGGATGAATTTAAACACTATTCAAATATTATGTCCGGGACATTTATTTTTCAACATACAACTTATTCAAACCCTTTTCAAGTATCCCTCAAAAAGTAGAAGCCTGTTTTGTAATATCACGTAAAAGACACGAAAAGACTGTTGCACAAACAAAGTTCTTGAAATATGAAGCAAAGTCTGTTTCTATCTAATGCCTGTGTCTGTCTGTCTGTCTGTCTGTCTGTCTGTCTATCTATCTATCTATCTATCTATCTATCTATCTATCAATCAATCAAAAGTGTGTCTGCTTAATGCTAGCATGTTATGTGTAGGCCATAGATGGGCTAACATAATTAGCATCGCTACTTTAATACACCAAGCGGCAACACATACACGCAATTCTCTCTACTTTGTAGGAACCAAGACTATGACTGTAGAGTTGCTGGGGATCTTCTGGCTTTCAATTACGCTGCATGTCTTCCCTTTGAGCTTCAATCGCTCTAAAAAGGATCACGTCGAAATGAAGAAGATACAAATGAATGCAGCTGAAAAGTTCTCAGTAGGGATTAAAAATAGTTAAGGCGGACCTTGCCCAGACTAGCATCTTTTTAAGGCAAAAAAACAAGCCCACAGCTTCAGGCTGTTATTCAAGGCTCCAGCTGGACTTCTCTTCATCATCTCCGCACCGACCCCCACCTGCCGCTTGTCAACATTGTTATCGTCTTTAAAATCAGCTCAACAGCTCAGCTATGCGTCATCTATGTGCCAAAGCGTCGCGCGTTTCCAACTAAATGTCCCAGCTTCCCACAGAGGAAGTTTGATTGCGCTGCCACTCAGTTCCAAATGAGCGCCGTGCCCAGTCGGATCACGTTCTGGACCCGCGGGGGCTGCCGGTAGGCAGGTGAAGGATGGCCGAATTCCTCACAAGCGTCCCGTTTATGTAATCAGCGGCTAAACTGGGCGCCCCGCTCAGGGACATAACTCCTCTGCCACTCTGGAACACAGTCAATGCGGGGAAAAGGTGAAAGGGGGGGAAAAAAAATACACATTGAAATGATATGCCAAATAGAACCGCTTTTATGCTGTACACATTCGCATGTTGTAAAAGTGCAGGTGGTGAGATGGACGCGTGGCTCAGAATTAAGATGGTGGGTCTGGAGGCTGCAGCAGCTTAAGAAAAATAAAGATGTCCTTTTAAAAACTTACTTCAGCTGTGTTAATAGCAAAGCGGATCAATATTTAGCCCCCCAAGCAGCAAAAGTCCATAAAAAAGGCTCAAGAGTGCCCGCTTGTGCTCTCATGCTATTACAAGGAGAAGGAAAAAACTGTTGGAGAAAATAAAGACACAAAAAATTGAGCCTGCTTAGATAAAGCATGTTAAAGAGCAGTGCTTCTCAATTATATTTTGCCAAGCCCCACCAAGGAACGAGAAAAGCTTTGCTGAGCTGAATCAAAATAAGATTATTTCTTCAAAAATTGCAAAAGCATACGTAAAACTGTACCCTTTTTAAAGTAACAAAAAAGAAAAAAAGCAACCGTTAACTAGCTTTTTTACAGCATTTATACAGGTTACAGGTTAGTCTAAAACTGAAAAAAATAAACAAGTGCTTCAAAGTGCAGGAAATACGAGAACTGATACTTATTTTAATGCAATTACACTTCACATGGCAAAACCAAAGCCCGCGGTCATCCTCCCCCAAAATATAAGGTAAAAATAAAATGTATTTATAGGGAAGCTATGACACCTAACAGAACAAGCGCGTGTATCGCAAAGCAATCCAATTGCTAATGTCCGTCCTGGCTCGGTTTGACATTCCAGCAAAAGTACTTGCCAGTCCAATGACGTAAGTTAGTCAACAGTTACTAAAGTGTGTACTATTTATGTAGCATCTCATGACATCATGTTGACCTCCAAGTGTCACACGTGGGCTCAAAATAACAAATGCCTCTCACACACTTAGAGAGGTTTTATGAAATATGAGTTGTGTGATTTTTCTGTGATTGTTCGATTATTTTGAGGTGTGTTAGACTATGAAGCGTGTGAGAAGTTTTGGTTTGTAGGTGTGAGTTTTTGTGCGAGTGTGTTTGGGGTCTATTTTTTATGTTTTGGGGTAAGGTCGTGTGTGAGAGATTCCTTTAAATATGAGATTTTCCATGTGAATGCGAGTTATTTGTTTATTTAAGTACCGTTTTTAACACGTGAGAGATTCTCTCGGCGTGTGTGAGTTTTTGTTGAGTATTGGTGTGTACGATTTTCTTTTTTTGCTTCCAACAAAGAGTTTTCTTGAGTGTGTTTTATTTTTGCGTGGTTGTGTTTTTTTGTTGTTTTTTTTTTTAATGGATAGGTGGTGTAATTATTTTACTGTCAGAGTTAATGAAACCTCTTCAGTGGTCTCCAATACTAAAGCAAGGCATGAATGAATGAATGAATGAATGAATGAATGAGACTGGTTCCTTCCCTTGCAGGACGTCGGCCTCTTCCATCCATCAGTGCTCAAACTCCCGGCAGCCCACCGCCGCCATAACTCAGCCCCAGCCGGGACGGCGGAAGACAAACTGCCCCCGAGAGGGAAACGCAACAAATATCTTTCGCGGCCGAGAGTTTATCCAAGAACTGAGGCTCGCGTCTCCGCCGGCAGAGCGCGGGTATTGGGAAGAGAGGCTAAATTTGGAGCTTCGTCCAGCAGGTATCTCCAAATTTGGTGGTATTATTTTTCACCCCGGAGAAGTCCATTTGGGACAGCACCCAAAACATAAGATGTGAAAGCGTCGCAAAATGACGCTTTACATTTACTTGATGTTCATGCGCTGATTTACGGTGGCCCTGATGTGCAAATCACACAAATTAAAAATGAAAACAAACAAAAAAGAAAAACACCTTACAAGAAAGAGGCGCACAAGAAAAATGCAGCATGGAAGAAAAAAAAAATCACTACTCAGTAATTATACTCAGTTGATCTTGACCAACTACATATTTTCCGAAAGAAACAGTACATTTACTCGAGTACGAATTTGGCTACTCCGCTCACCTTTGGTAACTGTAGAAAAAGAGAAATAAATCTCATGCAAGCTAATAAAAGAGGAATTTCCTGATGAATGCCTTCTTGTTGACTTTCCAAGATGGGCATTTTTTTTTTGTGTGTGTGCAAAATTCTAGGAATTGAGGTGACACGCTGCCATGTTTTGACTGGGAGTCAAGTAAGTCCGGGTCACAGCCAAAAACAGCAACATTTTAATACTGAGTTATGCTCATAGTTTCTGCACAAAAATTTGCAGATAATTAGAGTCAGGTTATTGGATGCGAATCATACAATCTTCATTCTTTATTTAGATGTAAATAACCAACAATTGTCTGCCTGGACATATAAGGTATCATTTTCTATATAGAAGAAAATCTCTTAAATTCCTCAGTAAATTAATCAAAATTTGAACTTAAAAAGTTTATTAATTCAACTTTATTAATCAATAATTTAAAAATATATATCAATACACTATACTCTGGTAATTACGACGTTTTACTTATCTTTTATCAGTATAATGCTAACAATAGTCATTCTTCACAGAGGATAAAGAATATATGTCAGTGGTTGCTGTTAAATTGTGTTTCTACATGTGCTGCTGCACTATTTGCGTTTGTGTCCCGTTTGTGTCCCTTGCCTCAAAACAAATGTCCCCTTAGTCAGACAAATACAACAAACTTGATGGGGCTGAAAAAGAATTCCTCGGGCCAGCGCCTTCGTCCCCGGCAAGCATTCCCCAAAAGCAAAATGATTTCATCTCAATCAAAATCCCGAGCTGATTTCGGCGCAGGAATGCGTCGCTGCTCCTTGTATGGAGGCGGCTTTGAGCTTGGGTCAAAGGTCTCGTCACATCTGACGGACCGTCTGACGCGTTTATGCTCACTTGCGGCTGTAACAAACGTCCCGTAATGGCTTCGGATATAAACAGAATAAAGCGGTAAAAGCCCCATCCGACCTCCGTGCGTGTGTGTCTGCGAGAAGACCCACGCTCTCAGGTTGCGCTGCTTTGACCTCGGGGATAAATAACTAAATATGCGAGTCTACTCCAGGAACCGGAAAGCAACTCCAAAGGTCCGTAAACACCGCTTTCTTGTTGTCCTCATGAGGACAAGTCAAGATCTGACTCGTCGAAATCAAAGGTCCCCAACCGCTGGTTGGTGGATCAACTGCTACTGCCCCGCATGGGCCGCTTGGTGTAAAATAATTATAACAAAAAAACACACATTTGCACTTCATTATTATTAGTTTTGGTATTTGGATACCATGATATTTCGATAGAAATTTTTAATTGAATATTAAGAATTCCGATACAAATCAAAAATTTTTGCTTAGTGTAAACAAAATAAAAAAATATATAACTTATTATTATTATTGGTATTTGTATAGTCTATAGGAATTTTGAATTGAGTATTAAAAAAAATCATACAAATAAATATTTTATTTATATATTTTTTCCTTCGTGGAAATTATAACAACAAAATTTAAAAAAAACATATCCACTTCATTACTATATTATTGATATTTGGATATTCTATAGAAAATTTGATTTGAATATTAAGAATTTAGATAAAAATAAAAACATATTTTTTCTCCTTGGTGTAAAATAATTATAACCACAAAAAAATACATAACCACTTTATTATTATTATTTTTGTTATTTTAATCATCATTAGTTTAAGGGCCCGGGTGTCAACTACTGTGACACAACCTCGACTAGCTGCTAACCAATCACAAGGAACATATAGACAACATTTTATTGTCATTTCTTTGAACGCTCGATTAAATCCACAGTTGCAAAACATCAAACAGCTTTAAGCTGCCTAAATAATCACGTTAATTCCTCTGCGTTTGAAACACTTGGCCAGACGAGAGATACTCGGGTACCATGGCAACGCTGTGGGTCGTGGGAACACGTCGCTCGCAAGCCCATCCAGAGCTCCTCGGTAAAAAAAAAAAAAAAAATGCACATCCTCTCAAGTATTCATATTTTTGATTAACGAGATGATTCACATGCTTGCTCAGCCGCCAAAAGGCAGCTGCGATATATAGTCTCTGGTCAAAGAAGCTTGCAAATGCATGCGATACGACACTTCCCATCACAGGAAGCAAAAGTACCGACACCCTTGTGCAGTATTTTGACCATTTTTTTAAAATCATTTTCTTCCACATAACTCCGGCTATATTTTAGCCAAACGGCGGCACATTCCTGCTATTGTGACGTTTGTCACTTGTCTGTTACGTGACAGTCGGATGAATGCGACTTGCCCGTTCAGACTGGCCGCATGTCTTCCCCAAGAAGACTACATTCCATAATCGAGTAAATATTAAGTAGGCAATAAAACAAAAACAAAGATAGATAGATAGATAGATAGATAGATAGATAGATAGATAGATAGATAGATAGATAGATAGATAGATAGATAGATAGATAGATAGATAGATAGATAGATAGATAGATACAAATACAGGAGTAAAATGTACATTATATACAGGTATATATAGATATACACATTTTGAATTCTACTAGTAGTTTACATTTTTGTGAATGGGAGGGCGAACACTGTGTTGCAAAATGACATCGTCAATCACGGTCGTTAGCATCTTTCATTCCGATGCGGCTCTTTTGTCGGCTCTCATTAGAATGTGATGTCGTATCATCAGCCGACAAGTAGGAAGACGGGCGTATGAATCTTTTCAATTATGATGATGCAGATAGCTCAGTCGTGCAGCTGCGGCGGAATACTGAGCCGCATCCATGATCGTTCAAGTGTTGGGGGGGGGGGGGGGGGGGGGGGGGGTTGTTGTGGCCTATGGCTTCTGGAATAGGTAAACACACCCACACTCATGTGGGTGTGCTTGGGTGTTTTATCAAAAAAGGCGCCTCAAGCTTGTTCATGACACGTTTGAGAAATGAGCTATCGGTTGTGGCCGCTATCAGTGGAAGACACTCGACCAGAGTTGGAGTAACAGTAAACAACACCGCAGGGTGACAATTATACGAGTGGCCGTGCAGTCAGAGCAGTCGAGGTTTCGTCTCGATCAGCTGTGGACTCGCCGCGGGAATAAAAATATGCAGTACGTGTGTGAAAAGTTTCGTACGCTCTCTAAGCGTTCTCGCTTTCTGTGTGGTAAAAATCGCAGACTATGATTATCATGACAGAGATGCTAATTTTTGTTAGCATAAAGCTAGCAGACGTCACCCGGCGCATATGACCCCAGGGAACAGGCTAAATGCTAAATATGTAGCTTTTTTTTTTTTTCCTCATACTGCCACGCGATATTGACATGCGCATGCCTCGTGATATGAGAAAAATGTCAAACAGACATCATAATAAAACTATAAAATGAACTAATAAACAATGTTTACAGTCCCCATGAGCTGATTGACATATTGGCTGTGCGGTCTAAATCATGAAACTCTCATGCGCTGCGAGGGAGAAGCTGAGCGTCGTAAATCTCTTACTGAGATTTCTTTTGAAATAAATTGGAATTTTAAGTGTAATCTCTACTTGTTATCATGTTTGGTCTGCTACAGGCTTGACTGTAATTCGACTTCCAGGCGCCACAAATCCGAGGGAAACCCGGCGTGACCCCGACTACAGCCACGAGATGGATACGGAAAGGGATAACAGTACAGCTACTGTATAAGGTTTAATCATTTCAAATTAAAGTAAATACATGTAGTGCAGTCTGTCTGGTATGCAGGGAACCTTCACAGCACGTCTCTCTTTTTTTTTTCCATGAAAAAAAAAATCCGCGATGCACTGAGGCCGGGAAAAGTGAGGCGGAAAGTAGCGAGGGATCACTGTAAAATGTTTAGTCCACATAAAAGATTACACACTTTACTGTACTGTACTGTTGTTCTCAGTGACCCAATCATCCAACTTTGGAGGTTGGTACACTGCTTGGTGATGATAACTGGATGTAGGCGAGTATTCTTGCGTCGCAGAGTACAAAAACGGTGGAGCGTGGCGGCCTGATGAGGAAACCACTTTACGGTGGCTGTGTTATCTGACAAATGATGACAGCAGCCTTGTTGTTAAGCTGCCTTAGCGGATGGATGGCTGCCGCAAGCATAGCCGCTAAATCAGACGCCTCCTCCTCCTCTCTGTTATAATTTCACAGCGTTTGAATGCAGCTGCATTCCTCGGGGGAAAAAAGAGCTAGCAAACGTCCCCATGGTGAAGGAATGCAGTGTCATGTTGACTAGCAAACTGACCAAACGGTACACAAATGTTGAAACAAATTCATATTTTTATTATATGTCAAGCAGTCCATAAGTCAATTCATTCATTTAGGTGTGAATGATATTTTGATTGAAATTACTTTTACGTTTGATGTTACCAGTCTTCCTCTCCTTTAACGCTTTTTAAAATTTTCCTCTATTAAAGTGTTTGCCTTTTATGCTCGCGGCTGTTTTGATCTTGGTGTGTTTTTTTTGTGCGTTTGTTTTGTAAGCTTGCTTCTATTGCGTTTTTGTGATTGCATCTTTTTTCTGCATTTTTCTAACGTGTGCATTTTTTTTGTTTGGCATTGCTTTTTTGTTCGTCTGCCTCGCCCGTGTTTGTAACTTTAGGGCTATAAAAATGAGGTGAAAATAATACAATGTGTATCTAAAATATGTTCCTAATTTTATTATAGATATGTTAATGAGGGGCTCAAAAATGAGGTGTAAACAATGCAATTTGTATCTAAAATAAGTCACAAATTTTATTATAGATAATAGAATAATTTATTTAAAAACAACAACACAGCATTTAATAATAAATAAACAGAAACTATATATTTTTTAAATGTGTCAATCAATTTGATTATTTTACTCACTACTTGCAATCTTGACTCGCATTAAAAAACATATTTCAATGCAACAAATATTATAGGTATGTAAGTAATGCATATATATGGCCCTTTCTACGTAATTGACATTTTTCAAATGACCCCAACTCGCCTTTTAAGCCTTTTTATGACATCATGGGAAATTTGAAATACGACCGACTTGAAGGTCAACTGAGCACCATCAACGTGATTTGCAGCTACAAATGCCATTTTTACGACTTGATTGTGCGCGCCTGGGTGTACAGTATTGCACTGTTTGGCCAAAGGGGTTAATGATGCAAAGTGAAGAGAAGGCGCGCAGTGCAGCTTGAGCGGCTGCTGCACAGCGGAGGTGTCCGTGCACTTGAGCGAAGGATGCCGCAGGTCGCGCGTGTGCGCGATTTCTCTTGCTTTCTATCTCCTCCTCTCGTCGGAACTTTCCCACATGAAAACACTTGGCCCATAAAAGGACACAAGGCTCCGTGACCCGCCACCGAATCGGCACTTTTGCAGCCGAGGAGGCGCTCCGAGGAGCCCGACGGGGGAGAGTGAGCGATCGCCCGGCGAGGAGCGCCACAATCTCACTTTTCGCGGATATCGATCGGAATCCTCCATTTACGGAGCTGTAATCCGACTTCGCCGGGCACTATGAGCCTTTGGACCAACGACTCTTCCTTGGAGCCCTTGGTCGGCTCGCAAGCGCCCCCGGCGGACTCGAACGCCACGGGCAACCGCAGCAAGCACGCCCCGCCGGACCTGAGCCGGGCGGTGCCGGTGGGCATGCTGCTGGCCTCGTTCATCAGCTTCGCCATCGTGGGTAACCTGCTGGTCATCCTGTCGGTGGTGTGCAACCGCCACCTGCGCACGCCCACCAACTACTTTATCATCAACTTGGCCATCGCAGACCTGCTGCTCAGCACCACCGTGCTGCCCGTATCCGCCACCATCGAGGTGAGACTCCACGGAACGAAAACCTACCGCAGCTGCATGTTCTGCCCGGTTTTCAAATTGGTCTCTTATTCATGCTTATTAATACCCTGGAACAGTGTTTCTCGATCTTGTTCAGTGATGTACCCCCTGTGTAATATGTTTTCAGCCAAGTACCCCTTAACCAGTGCAAAATAACAAACAAACAAACAAAAAAGACTTAAACATGCCATCAATGTCTGATTGATAAAACGTAAGAACCTTTCAAACTTCATTTGTATTGGTCCACAAAAAAGGAATAATAATAATCAACGTAAAGTGTCCTCTTTTGGATCACAGAAGAAATCTCTTCTCAAAAAGAAATGACTTCATCATTAATAAATTTTAGTCCACCAAAAAATAACCAACATAAAGTGTCAAACCCGTTTTTAAAAAGAAATAATTATGAATAAATATCCGTCCACAGAAAAATATTCAAGATGAATCGTCCTGTTTTGGGATTACAGTAGCGATAAATCAGTGACTTCATTATTAATATTATTAATATAATTGACTTGATTATTAATAAATACCCCCCCCCCCAAAAAAAAAAAAAAATGAACATAAAGTGTCAGACCGGTTCTCAAAAAGAAATAATTATAAATAAATATTTGTCCACATATTCAACTTAAAGTGTTCGCTTTTGGGATCATAGTAGAGATCTTTTCACAAACAGAAATCATGAACTTGACAGGTAACGAGAGGAAGCACATGGCAAGTTCGGTTCGAGCCCTTCCAGTGTGGGCGAGAATCTGGCTTTTTACAATCATGAAATTGACTAGCTACGGAACATAAATTTGTTTTATGGACCTATATTTTCCTGAAGAGCATTTAATTCATTCAATAATAATTTTGAAATCGTTTTTGCACTTCTGTTTATTTTATTTAAAATCCTGAGTATCCCCTGGAGTTCCTACAAGTACCCGCATTTGGGAAGCAATGCTGTATGATACTAATAATCATGCACTTCATTTTTCCCTTTGCAAAACCCAAAGGGGAGTCTGGTGACCTTCCGTTGATCATATGTGCCAAGACTTGAGAACACCAATCTTCATATGTCGCAGTGCAGTTTCAAACCGCTGCAAGCGCCAAAGCTGGCAGCAGCGGCGAATGAGCCCTTGCACCTCATTTTTCAGGTCCCAGTCTCCAAATGATCATCAAACTTTGATGCCACACGCCGCCCACATTAGACAACGTCGGCAGAAAAAAAATTGTAACTATCCCGTCCGCCATCTGTTGAGAAAACCTGCTTCAATTAGCGCTCTTTTGGGTCGTTTATATTAGTAGGAGTTAATCAAGCCTTGGAATTACCAGGCATGGTTCCTTGAGAACTTTTTTTTTAATATCTTAAATAAATCTGTAATGCTTATGAAACAGGTGTTGAAGGCAATTTTTTTTTTTAATTAAATATTCAGGAATTTGTTCAAAATTGTGGGGTGAAATTGAAGTGACGGGCTTCCAGTGGAATTTCAAGCATGGTTCCTTGAGATGTTTTCATCTTTTTATGACTGACATATCCACCAAATCCCGTGGTCATTGGCCAACTTCCTGTTCAAGTTCATGTATCGTTCCTTGAGACTTTTTCATGCATCTTTTTATGACTGACATAATCAGCAAATTTCATGGTCATGGATGAAACTGGTTGTTGGAGGCTATTTTTTCTTCTAACTTTAAAATCTAGGAATTTGTTCAAAATTGCGGGGTCACACCAAAATGGCTGCCTTCCATGATTGCTTGAGATGTTTTCATCTTTTTGACTGACATATCCACCAAATTTTGTGGTCATTAGTGAAAATGGTTTTAGGGGCGATTGTTTTCCAACATTCGAGTCCAGGAATTTGCTTAAGATGGCTGTTTCAAAACAAAATGGCCAACTTCCTGTTCCATTTCATGAGACATTTCCATGCATCTTGTTTTGATAGACAAGATGCATATATGTAGTATGTTCATGTATTATACTGCCCCCGTGTGGCCACGGCACGCCAAACACAAGATGCTTTTCGTAACTCACCAAGTTCTTTAAATGCAGATTCTGGATTACTGGGTCTTCGGCCGCATTTTCTGCGACATTTGGGCGGCGGTGGACGTCCTGTGCTGCACGGCGTCCATCATGTCGCTGTGCGTCATCTCCATCGACCGCTACATCGGCGTGCGCTACCCGCTGCAGTACCCGGTCATCGTGACGGAGCGGCGCGCGCTGCTCGCCATGCTGGGCGTTTGGATCTCGGCCATAGTCATCTCCATCGGGCCGCTCCTCGGATGGAAGCAACCTCCATCGCAGGTGGGCCACTCGCACCATTCCCATCAGTCGTGAAATATTTGCGAGACGTTTAGGTGGAGGGTTCAGGATGAACCTAAAATGAAGCAGTTGAGCTTAGTTTGATGGAGGTTTGGAAAACACCTTCTCATTTAATGTGTTTTCTTTATTGTATACTATTGGCACTCCTTGGATGAGATTCAAGGGGTAGTGTCAGGTTAAAAGGGGCGGTTATTATGTAAATTAGCCTTACTGTAGCATCACAACAAGGAAACATTCAGAATCGTTTGAAAAATGTCGTAACCTCGCCCACCCGTTCCGCAGGACGACATGGAGTGCGTGATCACGGACGAGCCCTTCTACGCCCTCTTCTCCTCGCTGGGCTCATTCTACATACCGCTGGCCGTCATCCTGGCCATGTACTGTCGCGTCTACGTGGTAGCTAAGCGCACCACCAAGAACCTGGAGGCGGGCGTGATGAAGGAGCGGCAGCAGGACTCCAACGAACTCACGCTCAGGATCCACTGCCGCAACCAACAGATCCAGGACCTATGCGCCACGTCCAAAACTGGCGGCGGCGCGAGCTCGGCTGGACGCAGCACGCTGACCGTCAAGCTGCTCAAGTTCTCCAGGGAGAAGAAAGCCGCCAAGACGCTGGGCGTGGTGGTGGGCATGTTCATCTTGTGCTGGCTGCCCTTCTTCCTGGCTTTCCCCATCAGTACGTAGCGCTCATCTTCACTACTGTCTAGGCATGGGCTGATATCACACGCTATGAGAACGTTGATATCACAATGTCATAGTAGATGTCAGTTCAACTTGTTTTCTTGGCATCAAAGTACCACAAGATGGCACGAGTACTGGATTGGATCACATCTGCTTTTGTTTAAGTGCTTTGTTCCTTTTTCTTACTTCAGACTGGCCCTCTTTTTTTTGAAAGCTACTAAAACATGAGATAGCATCAGTGACACGTCTGCCAGAAGCTTTGCGCTACAATAACATACGCCGTGGAAGTTAGTTTTGTAATCTGGTAATAAAAACTCTATTTAGACTCGGAGATTTACACCAAGACACACTTACGATTTTAGGGGGGGAAAAACGTTTATAAGGTTCTCTGTTGGTGGTAAACTGCGCTATACAATTTGATGGGAAAAGTACAATAAAAAAAAAAAACATCAGATAAAAAAAAGCAAGGATTAAATGTTTCTTTAAATGTTTTGTCCTCAATTTTAACGCTATCTATAACTCTAGAAATGTTCCCCATACTCAGATGAGGGGAAACCTCAAGAATGCATTATTTATCATATAAATTAGTCATATTTATTTATCGCTCAGGCTCGTAATATTGCCTTATAGCTGCGCTTTGACCTCTGCTGTGATTTTAGTGCTGAGATCCTCTGCGGGTACGTCGTTTCTGCTGAGTCGTCAACTGCACTTCAGGCTCAATAAAACGGCTCGCTGGATTAAATAAAGGAATAAAAAAAGGGGGGGGAAAAGACTTTCCACCATGAAAAAAAATCCTATAATTTTCATTTACGATAGCATAAACCGGAGATGTGGCTGATTTAAAACTCGAGATCGTGATGCGGATTTCAGTGATGCTCATTTTCAAATAGAGTCAACATCTATTGGAATATATTAAGAACGGCGATGGAATCGAGTGCTCGCCGACAGTGTTTACATGGAGGACAAGGCTGGAACCCAAAACTGAAGCTAAAATAGAACCTTCCTGTGTGAGAGGAAAGACAGAGCCAAACTTGGGTTAGGATGACAGTGATGTATGATGGGAAGATGATGCCACGCACTCGTTATGGTGGCAGACGGCTGGTTTTTGCGCCGGGCTTCGTCAAATATAGTCAGAGATAGCGAGCGAGTATTACAGGCTGTCCATACAAGTCCATGTCAGAGACCAAATTCATCTCGAAGGAGATCCGTTATCTAGGAAAAATAAATGGCGATCTGCCGCAAATCCCTCCCAAAATCCCACCAGAGCCTCTGACATGCGGAGCACCTGTCTCACCAACAAACTTTAGACCTGGAGGACTAACACCCAAACTGGGTGAAGATGAGAACCTCATTAGGAATTATGATGAAAGCGTATACTGCCTCCCTGTGGCTCAAACGCTTCCCTGCACCACCTTCCTATTCGCTTCCGATAGTACTATGAAAACACAGCACATAAAGTGTTCCTGGTCATTAAACTGACTCAAATATGAAATCTTGAAGTGGGAAAACAAGTAGAAACCTCACACACACACACAAAAACATTTGTAACATGATATTTAAGTACTTTGCACGGTGTAATATGTGTATATAAATATGACTTTTATGGTACCAATCTAACGGTGTAGCTGCCGCGCCATCTTGCAGCTCAAGTGACGGGCCATTCAACATGCATCCATCCATCATCCTGAGCACTCGTCCTCACGAGGTTCACGACTGATTAAGTCTACTCAAACAGCATGAATAACGGGACAAAAAGTGACGTTTTACTAACGTTAATTGCAGAGTGGTGTCGATATTCTGCGATACTCTCATATATCAACATTGGAACATGGTTAAAAGCTCCAAACTTTTAATGTACCGCAAATGTCCTGTGAGAAGTCTGAATTAATATCACCTCATACGTCAGAAAAACTTGATTTATCTATGTTTTAGGCGCTTTCAACAAAAACCTACGCCTGCCCGAAACCTTCTTCAAGGTCATTTTCTGGCTGGGCTACTTCAACAGCTGCCTGAATCCAATCATCTACCCCTGCTACAGCCGTGAGTTTAAGCAGGTATGAGTGTTTTTCTGTGCCCTATTACGATAACCTGTAAAACATTTCAAGATTTGTATTTATTGTATTTGTATTTATTGAAAAAAAAAAAATTTTATACTTTACATTACATAATCATCTAGCAGGCAAGATTAAACCCGTTTGCAACCCATTTGTATGTTCTAGGACCTAGAACATTGTTGTTTCTTCCCATCCCCTGCAACGTGCTCACAAACAAGTCCATAAACTTCTGTATTGATTGTGATTGTACATAGAAAAATGCTAATTTTGCTTTTGTTGAGTAAAATTAAGATGTTTCTGCACGCTTTCCTCAAGTATAAAGGTTCTGATGTGAACATTGAGTGATTTAATTGCTGTTAAAAACTTATGTAAGGTGCGACTACTTTTCGCTTGATTTTGAGGGGGGGGGGGGCATTTTTGCATTTCGATTGTTTTTGAAAAATCTAACAGCCGTAGTTGCAAGAAGCGCGTGACCGCAAACATCCTCCTCCACGCCCGCAGGCCTTCATCCGGATCCTGCGCTGCCGTTGGAAGCGGAAGCGCCAGGGCTGGCAGGCGTACTACAACTACCGCTGCCAGCAGGGATCCAATAACTCCTCTTACCTGAACGGCAGCCAGCAGACGTTGTCCTCAGTCAGCCACAGCCCGCGATGCGTCGCCCCCAAGCCGCATCCGCCGCCCTGGTCGTCGTCCTCCGGCAAGGCCGGCCGGAACCTCCTCCCGGGGTCGGGGAGGCTGGGCCCGCCGTCTCCGCTTGCCAAGGAACCTAGTGGACGGGACAATGATGTGAAAACGCAGTAAAACTCAGATTCTGGACAGTGCAGTATGAGCAGACTCGGACAGACCTGTGGACACTTTGGATTGTGAGCAACCACACGGAGGAACGCAATTTCTTGGTATGTCGGGTGCTTTGAAACTGATTGGATTGACCTTACGTGGCACAAGCTTGGTGTATTTTTTTTTGTCATTATATTTATTAACAGGCACGAGCATTCAATGCCCGGTTGGTGTTTACTTCTGTGCCGTCATCATCGTTGATTAGGTTAAAGGGCATACATTACATACGTTACATTTTAAGTGTGTTTTTCACACGTTTACCTAGTTTTGAAATCCAGCAGAAACTGTTCAAAAGGGATATCGGGAATAAGAAAAAGCTTGTTTTTTTTCTCCCAAAATTTTGACAGATGAAGACAACTTGCAGATTTAGTATTTTAGCTCGAAACTCGAACTCAATCAACAATTTGCGGGCCACTTAAAGGGATTTGCTGGGCCGGATCTGGCCCTCGGGCCTTGAGTTTGATACCCGTGCCTTAGGTTCTGGGTTTGACACTTGACTCCACCTTCCCGTTCGTAGTTAGCTGCATGTTCTCCCTGCGCTTGGGATATTTCCCCAACTGGGATAGGCACCAGCTCACCACTTATGAAAACAGGCGCTGCTGTATCCGGTTGAACTGTTTGACATTGTAAAAGTTCCTACCTTGAGGGCAGGAGATGAAGCACATCTGCCATTTATTACACGGCCTGTTTTATGGAGGTACTTGAATATCAAACAAAAAAAAGATACAAAATTGATGATCACAATGAAATTCTCTACCATCCCAAAACTTTTTAAGAGGTCTGTGATTGGTGATCTGCACCGGTGACTTAACTCTATCAGGATTGATGAATGCCTGGATAAAACACTTAAAGGGTCCGTAAGATGAAAAGTCACCTTTTATGGAGCTTTTAACCATGTTTCAATGTTGATTTCTCATCCTAAACACTCCCAAAGTATTATTTTTCTTCATTCATGCATAAAACTCATATTTCATGAGAAATGAAATCGCCAATGTGCCAAAAATAATTTATATGCACATATTACTCTGTGGAAATCACCTAAATATCATGTTATGGTCCCTTTAATTATTTTAATGTAAAATGTGTGGCACTAAATAAAGACTATAGTGTGCCAGCAGACGTGTGGTGACAATGTATAACTATATGGTTTGGGTCGTCTTAAAACTGTGAAATATTTAATAAATTGGTATTGGGTTGGATATGAAAACAGGCCATTTGACTCATTTGAATGTTGATTTTCTTTCATGCACTCTATAAACTTAAGTTTCCAACGTTGTGCATTCAAAACCAAAATCATTTGCAACAGGATTTTAGTCATGCCTTGTGTAGAAAAAAAAGTTAATTTCCCAGCAAAACATGTTTTTAACTTATTTTGCGGTTGGTGTGTCCAACATAATAAGTCTATATTTGTTCTTCTGTCATGTATATTAAAGTCATAAATGATTGGAATGTATTGTTTTAGCAGATGTATTTCTTTTTTAATTCAAAATATATATGACATAAAGTTTATCGATTCAAGGTGCAGATAAAATATCCATGCGAACGCCACAAAAAAACAAACGGATGATAAACATTCACCTTACCTCAAATCACCTCACAAAAATCTGTTTGCACCAAAGAACTTTACGGTTTTGGTATGTACCCCCCCGCAAAAAAAAGATATCCATTTAAAACATATCTTACCAGCAAAACGCTTTAACCGTGATGTTTAAAGTCTACAAATCAAAAAGGACCTGCGTGTTTTGCATCTTTTCTTCTTGCAACACACCTGACCGAAATCATGAACTCATCAGCGACCTCTGCAGGAGCTTCCTAATGTTCCGTCCAAAACCTGCCTGCAGCGCCACAATCTGTCTTAGCGGACAAAAATATATAGCATTGGTAGCGGGTTTAGCACGTCTTTCAAAAATAATAAAAGTCCAAGGTCACATGTTTGAAACTGGGCCGGGACATGATTTAATTTCATTATTATTATTTTATTTGAAGCTTCAACACAGTTGACTATGATTCACTCTAAAAATATGCCACGTTTAAACAGGAAACCTTGATTGGAGCAGGAACCACACCCAAAATAGGTACAGTACAGAATGAACACAGTTTTAGTTGAGAACGTTTCGTTTTTAGATGAAGGGAAAATTCTTCATCTTGGATCCACATGTGATTCTGTGAAACAAATATTAGAAGAATAGATTAGATGATTCAAACGTAGTCATGTTCAAGATGTATACGAAGTTTCGTTGCTACATTGAGGCTTCACTTTATTGCAAATTTTTATCAATGACCATACGTTTTTCTTTTGCTGTTTTATGTCACTTTTTTCTTGCAATTTTTCTTTCTTATAAGTCGGATCAGTCAAGACAATAGCATTTAAATTTATAATCGTTGAATTAAAATTGTTTCATAGTCAAATGAAATCAACTGACGAGGAAAAGTTAAATTCTAATTTATCCTAATAACTGTCTGTACAAGTAATTGAATGATGTCCCCCAGGGCTCTATTTTGGGGCCACTTTTTATTATTTCTCTCAATTCTACCATTCACCGCAGCTGCATGTCGTTTATGAAGTCCACCTCACCTTTTAGACACACTTGTATCCAATCCAAATGTAATTTTTCGTGCTTTGGCAAAGGTCGAAAGGTAGCGTGCCGTTGAACGCCGGAATGCTACACGCAGACCTCTCTTCACATCTACAAATATAAGCGAAAGTTCAAAATTTGCCCAAATTGCTTTCGCGCCGCTCTCGACACATTCTTGCCTGTGAGCTATAAGACTTGTGATATTGATGGTGCAGTTGCCGTTCTGATTGGTCGCCTCCATTTCCGCCGGCCAGCAAAACGTCGTCCCCTCACGCCCGTAAGTGGCTAAATGTACTTTGATGGTTTGAGGAGCGGCTGTGCGGGGGAAAATCATTTCATTTGACAAAATATGATCATATGAAACAGGACGAGGACTAGAACTTACTACAATTGATGACGCCCGTCTGACCGCCGCAGATGACTGCGGTGAGGCAGCTGTTATTGCGGCAGGCGGTAGAGTAACTGCAAAATTAGCAGAACACAAATCTTCCTGTTTTCAAATTGGGAATTATACTTTTACTTTATTATACAATAATTAGTCAACTTTTTTATCTTCACCTTGACAAATACTCGTATTAATGAGGAAAAAAAATTAAAAGAACCAAAAAAAAAAACACCAATATACACTAAGACTTGCTCTATAAAGACAAATGAAAGTAAAAATGAAATTAGAACTATAATAATCAAAAGTATTATAACCCTGGTAGGGGCGAATAAATATTAGCTAGCACTAACCTCTCTTCGTTTTCATTCTCCGCTTCTTCGTTTTCATCTCCTTCATGTTCTCCTCCATTTGATTCCTTTGCATTTTCCCCTTCAGATTCTTCGTTTTGTCCTTCAGATTGACCAATTTCTCCTCCGTCAGATTCTTTTTCGTTTTCGGAATCTTCTTTTTCTCCCCCTTCGGATTCTTCTTCATTTTCTCCTTCGGATTCTTCTTCATTTTCTCCTCCGGATTCGTCCTCGCTTTCGTCATCCGATTCCTCCTCCTCAGAGGAGGAGGAGGACGAGGAGGAAGATGAGGAGTCGGAGCTGACTGCACAAAGCAAACCGCAACATTAGCGCGTACTTTTAATAGAGATGACAAATCACCGTTTAGGTTGCATTCACCTGACATCAAGAGCGTGAAGGCCAACACTGAAAGACAAATACAAACATTTTCTTTGAAGAATAAATGCATCATTATTACTGTACTGTAAAAGGATTTTGACTTACAAGCCACCAGGGTCCACTTGAGTGAAGCCATGCCGGGACGCAGGTCCTCCCCAGAATGACGACTTGACACCATTTGAAGTGTATTAACTTAAAGAGCGTTGATGACGTTCGTTCGTTCGTTGACGCTGGCATGTCTTTATTTGTCTTACAGCTAATTTCTTGACACGCGACTTTTGCGCCTGTCGGCTGTTTGCCCTCAACAGTCACTTTGGGGTTCGGGGCCAAATTTATTGTTGGGGGAAATGAGTCATTCACGTGCTAAGATGGTTAAGTGGGAGAAGCTGCTAATGAAGTCGCTTTCTCGATAAAGAAGCAGCTCAAGTTTAGCTTACCACATCAATGCAAAGCACCCAGCTGCGGCTGTAGCGGCAGCGAACAAAAAATGCAAAAAGCAAAGCTCAGACTAAACTGCCTAGATTTGAGGGAGTATGAGACTGACGAGCTGAACGATGTTTTATTGTAATATTATTTTCTTCTAATTTGGCAGTTGACAAAAGGAAACATACTGGTCGAACTTAGCAATACTTGAGACTAAGTTCATAAACAGATGAAGGTAAATAAATGGTTAAAAAAATTGCCTATTAGGGAATAAAAGTAAGGGAACTCTATTTGAGGATCAAAACATTTCTATATGTGTGTTTGTAAGGAAATGACGCACATTGAAGTTTGTACTCCGGAGGCCAATGACAATATACAGAAACACACCCACAAGAATGTGTGCGTTTACTTGCAGACATGAATGAACCGCAGGCTGTCATCTTAATGAACAATATATTAAGCATATAAGCTGAACAAATGTACATTTCTGATAAAGCTGCTTTTTCGTTTTAATTTCTGTCACACATACATAGAGATGGAGCAAGAATTTATGACAAATTATAATGTGGATCTCAATGTTCTGACTTAATTGTCTCACATAATATGATAGTTTGTAATATTACAAGTTTTTGGAAAAAAAATCAGATTGCCGTATCATATTTTTACTCCCGTGTTACGACTTAACTCCCTTAACATTGTGCAATTTTCTCGCATTTTTTTCTTACATATTATGCATTTTTCTGAAATCTTCGCACACATTTAGGAAATGTATTTGAAGTAAAACAATATGACTTCTTTAAAGGTGAATTGATGTCCAATTTATAAGCGGCAGCATCTGACCAAAAGTCGCTTTATTCACAGTTTAAGAACAAGATAATATAATTCAGATAACGCTGTATAAAAAAGAAAAAAAAGGATCGATAAAGTTGACTACTGACTCTAATCAAGAGTGTAGATGTTCTCCTGGACCGGTCTTCTCATTCTGATCTCATAGATGATATGAGGAGGTTCCTCGCTTGAAAAACTGGAAGAGAGTGTGATGTGTGTTCAAACGATAGCTGTTTTGCATTTTTATGTGCGCATCTTAAACATGAACCAACAGTGTATTGAAGAATGTCAAATTGGCTCTTGAAAGAAAACCAAAATGTGCGCTCACCAGCCGCTCCTTAAAGCTGGTCTGTAAAAGCCACCTGCATGAGGAAACGCAATATCGGCCTTCCGAATGGCATTCTTCATTCACTTAACACGCTGATCATCGCTATGATGATAAGGAGGAAAACGTACGCTTGAAGGCCAGAGAGAAGGAAACGGCGGCGAGCGTTATCAGCGCGGTGATGGTGAGCGACAGGACAGGAACGTTGATGTGAAGGGAGAGCGACGCAGGGGGGTTGACCACCTCGAAGAAAACAACATTTGATACTGTCTTAATGTTTTAAAATTTGATTTCAGCACCAGTACATTTACTTAGAAACTGCAAGTTTTTGTATTTTGAATGTAGATTATTTCAAATTTGATGGGCGGGATGCAAAATGTCCTCCAATTTTGGAATGACCCAGATGTTTTTAATTCATTTAGAATGTTTTAGGTGAGCAGCGTAATGTTACTCACAGTGATAGTGGTGGAGTGCAGGAATGTTGAGTTCCTCTTGACAAGGTCCAGAAGTGGTGTTTTCTTGTTCACTGCCAAAAGACGGAGGGGTTGTTAAAAAAGATTAAAAATAGTTGCATAAACGATGAACTGGGTAAATACAGGCAATAAACAAGATCAATTTAATTAATTCATTCGTTCGATTCAATTGTAAAAAAAAAAAAAAAAAAGGAAAGTCAATGGCTATGCGTCAACGTGCTAGTTATGCCGCTTGCTAGCTTGACGCAGAAAATAAACGAAACTTTCTGCATTCACGTAACACCCGTAAACGGCTACTTGAAATAATCCATAGTGCCACTTTATTTTCATTTAAATTAAAATGATAGTGTAAGTGTATGAAAATGAGAGATTAATGGAGGATGCTCATAGTTGTTTATGTGTTTATATCCGACTAGCTAGCTAGCGCATCCCTGTAGTCACAAATAAAAGTCGAAATTACACCACGTTACCCTCAAGCACGAAAGCAAACAGAAGACTGACTCGTGAACAGCGGCGTCGTTTACAATATCGTCGTCATGGGACTGGTGTCCCCCAAGGTTTTGTACTAGGCCCCTTATTGTTTCACATGAAATTTGGTTCGGGATTCTCTGACCTCCAGAAGTTGACGCCTCTGTGACTTGTGTTGTGGTAGTCGTTGTAGACGACAAAGTGGTAGGAACGTTGATGGAAGCTGACAGAAAAAAACAAGCATTTCTGAAAACACCCTTAAAGGACCAAGAGACACGTTTGTTTTCTTTCACCTGAGGCAACGCACCTTTGACCACCCGCAGGTTCATGATCACCTTCTTGTCATTGAACAGCCCGTCGATGTCGACCCTGCAGCAGTACGGCCCACTGTCACTCCGCTTCACGCCCACGATGTCCAGGTCCATCTGTCCTTCCAGGACGTCTCCCGTCAGCCGGTAGCGGTCCTCCGCCTGCAGCAGGGTCATAATTACAGTTAAATTGTAATCGCTCTTTGCACAAAGTGTCACCTCTGTCACCTTGGAGATAACTCCGTTCTCGTCTGTCTGGATCAGGATGTTGCTGCACCAAAGGGTCCCGCAGCCGCGGCCCCAGCAAACCCGACTGAGGCCGAAACGTTCCACCGAGTACTGACAAGACAGTGAGGCCACGCCACCTTCGGTCACTTTAAAACAGGAAACGCCACCTGCAGAGAGATGCAATTGTTTCATGATTTACAATTCTATACAGCTGGATTACTTATTGGATATTGATATCCTCCTGAGACCTATTCTATTTATTTGCGTCTAACTGTAGTGGACCCTGGAGCTATGCTACTATGTCCTAGTGTCCTCAATAGAGGACATCCTGGCCTTTGCAAGGAGGACTCATGTGTTTTGATGGCATGCAATTAATTTTGTATGTCTTACTGAGACAAAATGGACACAACATTGAACACTATAGAACTGGCTGGATCTCATGTCATCCATCCATTTTTCAAAGAGGTTGAGCTCATTAGGGTTTTACGTGATTACCGTAATTCCCCAAATAAAGGATGCACCGGTATATAAGAAGCACCCTT
Source organism: Hippichthys cyanospilos (assembly GCF_059441005.1). NCBI lineage: Eukaryota > Metazoa > Chordata > Actinopteri > Syngnathiformes > Syngnathidae > Hippichthys > Hippichthys cyanospilos. Next base: position 4,002,033 of record NC_142386.1, on the reverse strand, counting down.
AATTTTGGGCTCAAATTCTTTTGACACACCAACACTTTGGTAACATTGTAAAAACTAGAGCAAAACAGAAAAAATCTCATCATTTGCAAACTTCATCCTCTCTTGTGTTCATATCCGTAAGTTATTGTGCGTTAAGTGTGTTTTACGTTTTTTGACGTCCCCCTCTAGCTAGTTCAGTTACATCAATCATTCGGGGATTTATTATTGGCGGAATACACTGCGGACTGGTTGCCAGCATATTCACATTCACAACTATGGATTATTTACTATCCTCAGTGAAGGCACCAGAGATGTCCTGGAATGTGCAAGGACGTTGGAATACCCCACAAAAAAAGACAAGGAAATCCAAACTCAGATTCAAACATGCAAACCACTACTCCGCTTTGCTACCTCTAGCAGTAGATGTAAAAAAAAAAAAAAAAAAAAAAAAAGGCTCCGGTAAGTCAACGTTCCGATGTATTGAGATTATGAGTCTTCTTGTCTCACACGCCTGTTTACATTATCGGAGAGGTATGCTGTGATGTCATCAGTCAACGGCTCACCTGACAGAAGGAGGAACACCATAGCAAAGGTCTGAGGCGTGGGATCGTGGAAGGACGACGCGGAGGCCATCGTGGTGTACGCGTGTGTGTGCTCATTGTCTGACCGCTCTCACTGCTACAAACTGACCCAATCACGGTGCCCTGAGTATGTGTGTGCGTGCGTGTGTGTGTGTGTGTGTGTGGGCGGCTGGGTGGTTGGGTGTTACAGACTTTAATAAAGACTTCATTGATGCATGCTGAATTGTTGGCTGTGGGTTTTGAACTGGCTCAGATTTATGGTCATTGAAAATTGCAATTATGTTTTCTGCAAGCTCAAATAAAATATATGACAAAGAAGCGTAACTTTAAAATTTGAACATAATTATTTATTTTAATTCTTTAGAGCGTATTCTATTCATTGAGGTAAATATTTTCGCAGAGGTTTGTCAAGGGTTTGTTTGAAAAAGGCAAAAATATAGAGCAGTTGAAAGCATGGTGGGTTTTTTTTGTTTTTTTTTACACCTCCATCGTAGCAACAAGTGGAAAAATATTTACAGTGATTACCAGAGCTCAGCTCAAATAAAAAACAAAAGATAATAATCCCGCCCCAAATATTTACAAAGCAGGTTGCAAGCCAGACCTTAAAAACTTTTCTCCCCTCCCTCAGGGCAAAATCTTTAACAAATTATAGGGTATTCATGTCTAAAACAAAAACTAACCTAACTCATAAATTCTATTTACAACATATACAATCCTCCTTATTCATACATAACAACCACCTCATAAAATAACTACTATGATGGTTTAGTCCATTGTCATGTGACCTCCGGAAGCGCCTCAACGAGTACTACTTATGCAGGATCAGGAAATACTTTGGTATGGTCCTTGGACACACGTCAAACTGAGATGCCAGCACGCAGGTGAGCATGCAGTGTGTGTGTGTGTGTGTGTGTGTGTGTGTGTGTCTGTGTGTCTCGCGTAGTGTAAGCCCTTGACACCCACAACAGGGGAAAAAAGGCAAGGGATCCAGGCCATCAATAGTTTTTTCATGTAAAGATGTATAGAGATTTAGGAAATTGTAAACAAAGTTTGTCTCTTTGCTGGAGGGTGCGGCTGAGATGACAGAATGCTAGTGAAGGTGTGACAAGAGTTCAAAGATGCTCTGTCACAAAGATAATGAAAATATGCCTGGGAATAGTCTTATAACGTTCATCTATATGTGTTGCTCCACCGTCTGTGCTTCAGCATTTTTTTTTTAAATTGGCAGAACGATGGCTTGTATTGAAAAAAAACAACAACCCTGTTTGGTCCTCAAGGTACCACAGAATATATATATTTGACTGAAAATGAAAGGAAAAAAAAAATTAAGAAATGGCTTGGGGAAATCAAGCATACAGAAGGACTTTGTTTTTCACTTTCCCTTTCTCTCTCTTACACATGCACACTCACACGCATATACACACTCACTGTCAATGGCTAACTGTGTGGCGACGTCACAGATGGACAAACTACTCCATTATTCGTGTCAAAAATCCTTCTTTCACTTCATGTCTTTTCTTTCATTTATGACACTGAAAAACATTTTGATGCGACAGAAGCAAAAGCCACTCCAGACGATTTTATGAAATGGGAGATTTCAAAAAGGTGTCAGCAATCAGCTGAAATAACCTAATTTTTCAAAAAATATGAAATAGAAAGAAAACTGTGACAATGCAGTAGGCTATAAGAAATATGGTTTGTAGGTTTTAGTCTCTGTAATAAACTGAAATTAGTGATATAATTTTTTTTCATCTTGTCCCATGTAAAACTGTGTATTCAAGTCTATAAAGCGTATGTTTCTAAAAGTCTTACATAAAATCTGTTTGTATTCCGACCCGGATGTGTTTATTGTGAAAGAAATTCCAGGCTTCCGTCGAGTTGTTTTATTTTCGAACCCGGAAGTTGTTCTTGCCGGAGGTAGAAATTAGCTATGATCTTAACTTTGACCAGTCGGTAGCAAAATATTGGTTAATCCTTTATGAAAACAAATTAGCTGCAACAATTTGAGTGACGTCAAAAAATGGAGGTCATGTTGTTAAATGTATGGTTCGATCGCTCTTCTTCGAAGCTTCGTTAGCCGCGGAGCGAACCGGCGCTAACTGGACAACTGTTTTCGGTCGAGGGCCAATGGCGGTGGAATGACTTGAGAAAACACGCCGATAGAGGAGTAAACGTGAGGATTTGACATTTTTTAACGCTCAGTGGTGACGCGGAGCAACAACTAGTAGCATTACAGGAATGCACACGTCACATGATGACCAAATTACTTTACTTTATTACACACGTGATCGGATTATACGCGAAAGAACGACGTAAATGACCACTGACGTACTGTTCTTGTGTCGTCAATTTAGATGAACGCGCACTGTTCTATTTTTTTCTATTATTTCACTATTCAAAACACTGAAGATATTTTTGTGACATGCTTTTGTTAAAGCACCCCAAGGATAAAAAATTAAAGCATACTTTACACGCCCTATTTCTTGTCTCACTGAAATGATTAATCTAGCTTTCGTTACTATGACAACCTGGGTCTGAGCCTTAACTGTGGTTTCTGCTGCAAGGGCAGAGACCTTTGTCAGTCGTTCCTGGCCCCCAAATATTTGTTAAAATTGTCAGTTCTCCATAACGTTTCCCACTAATCTTTTTGAAATGTTTTTGGTTTTCTGCCATTGCTTAGGATGCTCCACCCGCCCTACAGCAGCCTGGACAGGGATCGTCCCCTCATCCAGGTGCCCTTCAACATCTTCGTCATCGGGATGCTTCTTCTCCCTGTGACCGGCCTTCTTGCGTCCCTCTTCATTTCTATAGTATACCACTTTGAAGATGCCAACTACACGCACTGTCACGTGAGTGGAATGTTGGGAAAGAACCCCATCATTGGAATGGCGCGAATTGGATAAATTGGAATGGAGTTTGGTAGGAATGCATCTGATTTGTGTGCCTGTCCTCCACTAGGTGACCAACTACCTCCCATCCATCAGTGCCGCCATCGGCCGCGTGCCGGAGCTCTACATCTGGCGCTTTTGCATCGGGGTGCACTCTGCGCCGCGGTTCCTATTGGCCGCCACGTATTTCAATTTCTACCGCGGTCGTTTCGCCGCCAAGCTTCCCGAGCTGCTACTGGGCTGGCTGGCGTTTGTTTGCAGTCTGTCCGAAAATTGCGCCCTGCTGCTGCTCACCTATGTGGCATCCACAGAGAGCTACAGTATGTTGAATTTATTTTCTCGCTGTATCTCTTTTGCTCTATGAGGGTTTCCCTTGATGGCTACACGCGTCAAAGATCAATTGTGGAAAAACATGGTCACGACCATCCATAATTTAGTTGGGGTGTGTAAAATCCGCATATCTTGTTTTCCGCAGATGTTCACAAAGCCGGCTTTCTCACCTTCATTGGGAGCTCGCAACTTTATATGCTGATTACATGCAGATTGTGGTATGTGATCAAGAAACACTATGTCAACAAAGAAGTAAGTTTAACTTGTATTTTGATTTTTCTATTTTCCTACCTGAGTTCTCAGTCTGTGGTAAAATGTAATTGGAAAAGTATCAACTGTACAAGAAAAATCGTTTAGTCATCAGATGAATTATAGAGAGAATGATCTTTTTTACTGCTCAAAATGGCTGCATAAAGTGGATAATGCAACATGTTTTTGTGTCAGGAGCTGATTTCGTATAGATGGAAGGTACGCCTGCTGCTTTTCAACTTGAGCTGCTGTGTGGCGGCCGCGTACTTTTTCAGGCGCCACAATACGTACTGCGAACCCGGAGGTGAGCGCTTGATCACTTTTAACTCTTTGATCGCCATAGACGAAAATTCTCGTCTTTAAAAGCCTAAAATAGTGACGACGACTTGTGACCAAAATACATGTAAAGACTGTCACAATTGTGACAATCGACGGCGTTTTGGAAATTCTACATTCTGCACAGCATTTTTCAAAATATCAACGGAGACAAGTGTGGCAAAAAGTGGAAAATAATATATGGAGGCGGTCTCATTGTGTCCACTTATTGACACTGTGTGCTATGCTGTCCTCAGTCTACACGCTGTTTGCTCTATTCGAGTACCTGGTGGTGTTCTCCAACATGGCCTTCCACACCACATCCATCTTGGACTTTGGTAAAGAATCTGTGATGGTGGCCTCACCGCCTGAAGACAAACGATACTGAAAACTCCGGGACCCGCTTTACGTTTTAATCGAAAGCAAACCGAAACATTCCCACGATCGTCCGATGTTGCTCTGGGTTTAGTTAGCTTTTCTTTCAGCCAAAGTGTGTAAAGAATTAGTAAATGTTGACTGAAAATGGATTCAGTCAACTTTCTCAGATCAGTGTAAATACACTGCGCATATATTGACTTAATTTCAGGCTTAATTTGGGCATTTTTCTTATTTTGCAGTAAAACTCTGAATTATTATTTTTAGCAATTATCCCATGACGTGCGTTGTCTTTAGGGTGATTTTCAGCCTTATTTTTAACCCCTGGGAGAAATTTTGACCCAGCTTTTTGATGTAGGATATCAAAAAAACACTAGGCTAAAATATCACATAGATAGTCAAAACATGACGACTTTCAAAATGCCACACTGCCGTCCCATCTAAATGCTTGCAAACGGGAGGTCGAGAGGTACACCCTACAGGTGTCATTTGGCCCATGTCATGCTCATTTACTGCCATTCAAAATTGGAAATATTGTCAATTTTGGACATATTGAAAACTTAAATGTTTTATCATGTATTTCTCTGATTTTTGCATGAATCCTTTCAATGGCAAAAGTCATTTTGCTTATGCATGAAAGGCTTATTTGTAATTGTTCAACAAAATCTAAAGTTGCTTTAGTTGGCAGAGGCTAGCAATAAGCAAATGCGCTGCTAGCTAATTAAAAGTTATTTCCCAGTAAACCTGGTATGATTTAAAATGTAACCATAAAGTATTTTCTGCCACAATAGGCTTTGTTTTAATCATGCATTTTTTTTAATTGATATGTTAGAATTTTAAATTCACTGCTTGTGTTTTATCAGCTCAGGTTGTTTTCATAGCTGTAACATGAGCTTAATTCAGAGGCATTGTTAGCTAACCTGCAATTATGCTAATTTACGACAAGGCACTTTTTTTTTAAGAATTCAACCAGTTTTAGGTGTCATTCTAGCTCCGATTATTACTTGATAATGAATTTGCTTTTTTTGTGCAGTTATAATGATTGACTTTGTATTTTTTGGCTAACAGCGCAAAGAGGGGAAGATGAGGCTAGAAAAAGGGAGGAAAAAGACAGAAAGCCAGATGAAACAGGTGAGAACATGTTCAGGCGATTAAGAACGTGATGAGAAACATTTTTTTAGATCACATTTCATTGAATTTGCTCAATTTTTAAAATCATTTTTGGCCCGCTACACATGGGCCTCTTGGCTTGTTTGTTGTATGGATTACTTTGACGGTTTTTAACTACCTTTAAAACATTTGGATGTACAGTCTTTTGAAGAGGGAGATAGTTGCATGGAAAGAAGGCAAAGTGCAAAGAGGGCAAGTGCAGGATGGACACACAGGTTGCACCAGCTCGGAAGGAGGTAAGAAAAGAGCAGTGGTTGGGAAAACTCAGGAAAGCAAATCAAACGCTTATTTTATGGATGTTTGTATTGCTAAGGAAGAAGAGAAGAACAGGGAGAGTTTTGAAGGGAAAGGTAGCGAGCAGCAGACCAGAGAGGTATCCAAAATTTTACTTTTTTTTTTGTAAGTTTGATGAAAATGTTAATATATTCCAATGTCAGTAAAATTTTGTTTTGAAGTTCACATTCAACTTTGTCTTCTTTTTTACTGTTAGTTTTTAAACCTTGTTATTTACAGTATAATGTACATTGAAAATCAACATGTTCAAGTAACTACTGTAAATACAACAAAGGATAAAATACAACAGCATGGTAATTTTTGGAGTGGAAATGACCCCAAAGGACTTTAAATTTGGTTATCTGTTTTTTGTGGTTGATTACTTGAAATTAATCATTCCTTTATCCCGACTGCCTTTTTGAATTGTTTTATTTCACTGCCATCTACTGGTTGAGACATGAAATAGCAAAGTAAAGCCCACGAGAAAACATGACAATTTATATAAACATAAAACTACCTTCAGTAAGGGAGTAAGAAAGTTGCATATCTACATATCAATTGCCTTTTTTTATTATAACTGTGGGTACTGTATGATGTATAAATAAACATTTATTTTGATATAATGGGATTTTTGGTTTGATTTTGTAAAACTGCACAGTAGGCAGTAGCTTCCGCTGACTGCTTAAAGAGAACGAGTATGCATTCAGGAAGCGGAAGCTGTTTCCCACCTCCAAGGAGTCACTGAAGGAAAACGCCACATCCGGAAACGAAAACGCCATCTCCAGTCAACTCTTCCTCCCAAATGGCCTCTGCAGGAAATCTTCTTGTTTGCTATTTTTAACAATCAAAAACAGTTTAGATAAATCATGGCAGCTGGAAGTTTAATCTAAACGTAAAAATAAGATTCCTTTGAGAGAAGTAAGCAATAGCAGACGTGATAAGTGGAAGTATGCAAGGTCCGCTTTTAATTTTTTTTAGTTATACATACTATACCAAAATCAATTATTTGCATATTTATACTGTGCATTTTCTTTAAACTGCCAGAGAATGTCAGGCCCACATTCAGTACTAAACAGGTGCAATCTGGTGTTGGCTCACAATTTTGTTAAGCACATATGCTGTAATAATTCAGGTAATATTTGCACCCTTTGCCTCAATCATGACAATGTTACGAAGGAAAGAGTATTATCACAGGGTGGAAATCAACAGAAAAACTTAACTAGAGCTGTCAACTTTTTTTTGAAAGCATATTAATATAACTTACTCTAATCTCCAGGAATCATAGCCGTGGTTTTTTTTGTAGTTGGTTAAGATTGAATCCATTCTTGTCCTAGTCTGTCGTACTAGCTAGCTAGAGCTAGGCTAACAGGAGTGTTTCTTCCTTTTAATTTTTTTTTTTTTGGTTCAATATCCATTTTGTTTACAACTTACATTATGCTAATACAGTGCCAAAGGCTAACAGTGAAGTAACGACAAAGGACTTTATTGACTGATTGCTTAACAGTTTAAAATACTAATTAACTGGCTAAACATTCCCATACATGCGCAAACACTTCCGGGTCACAGATTTATGAAGCGCGTGTTCCTCAGACGCTATACACGCCCCAACTACGTCATTACGTCACACGCCCAATTTAATGACTCATTCTGAAAAATAGGAACAATCTGATACAATTGACCACAGATTCGTGGTTTTCTATATACTGTATATATATATGTTGAAAGTAAGTTCCTTAAGACCCCCATTTAAAAAAAAGAACAAAAATAAAACAACTCCAAATCACATTTTGAACATAAACTCAAGTCTTTCAAGCACAAATGGGCCCTGTTTTGTTCCACTGGGCGTTTTGGTTCTCAGAGCAGCACGCAAGGCTTCTTGGCGACGACGGGCTCCGGGTTGAGGAAGGCCCTGACGGCTTCCGTGAAAACGTCCTTGATGCCGTCCTGGTTGAGGGCGGAGCACTCCAGGTAGCGCACCGCTTGGATCTGGCGGGCGAGCGCCACTCCCTGGTGATGGGTGACGGGCACCTGGTTCTGCTCCTTCAGCTTCCTCTGGGTTTCGGCGTCGTTTCGGAGGTCGCTCTTGGTGCCCACCAGGAGGATGGGGACGCCGGGGCAGTGGTGCGACACCTGACGATCGAGGCGAGCTAAGAAAACTCTTAAGGCTCATCAAAAGCCGTCGTTCACAATTCTCACCTCAGGGTGCCATTTATGTTTCACGTTCTCGTAGGAGGCCGGGCTTGAGATGGAGAAGCATATGATGAAGACGTTGGTCTGTGGGTAGGACAGCGTCCTTAGGCGGTCGTACTCCTCCTGACCCGCCGTGTCCCACAGGTTCAGGCTGATAATCCTGCTGTCCACTGTCACCTGAACGCAACACGAGCACTTACTGTAAGTACCGCACAGTGCTGCTTTGAGATACAAGTCAGACTAGTTCCAGCCTCCCCTAAGAAATCAGACACTTTTTTTTTTTTAATGAAGACAACATACATACATAACTAGGGATGAGACACAAATCCCATGAGAGAAGATGTCTCACGACATTGTGTCTCAGAAAATGAGAATAGATTTTTGAGTGAATATTCGAAGAATTGTTCATGAGCACCTGGCTGCTGTAGTTGTCAAACACAGTGGGGATGTATTCTTTGGGAAAAGCTCCAGTGGTGTAGGAGATGAGGAGGCAGGTCTTCCCCACGGCGCCGTCGCCGACCACCACGCACTTGATTGTCTGCATGATCACACCGACCTGTAAACACACACACATAATACACACCGAGGGAGGGACCGAGCCCCGCAACAAAAAGCAAAGAAACATAAGTACTATCATTTTTAAAATAATTTCCCATATGGTTAAAACTGTTTACCTTTCCACCTGATTGGATTCAATTAATTGTTCAGATACGCGTTGCATCCCATCATCTGGCTCCTGAGAAAAGAACGGGACAGTTTGTCGCTGTCAGTATTTATACATCTTACAATGCTAACTTCCTTAGCATTAGGCTAAACACTCTAGACGATGAAAAAAAAATGCTAATATAATAGTACCTTTACTTGTCATGTTTCCTTAATAAAAAACACATGGATGATGATGGAATAGATCATGTCATTTACATTCATTTTAATTGTTTAGTTACAAGCCATACTGCAGAGCATATAAAATTCATCTCATTGCACCATTGTATTGCCGATTTACGCTGTCATTTTAAGTAACAGAATAATTTATAAAATAATCAACCATTCATGTGAAACTCAACTCAGATCTGGACTTCCAACGCAATTCAATGTCAGTGCAGCTCCGGAAATAGTATTGAGATCCTCGCTGTTAGTTATGTGCAGAGTTGCAGTGCAGAAAAAATTGATGACATTATTCCAATGGACGTGGCGCCAAAGAATGAAATACAAACTGTGAGAATGCAGCTCAGCCCAGACTCTTGGGATGTGACCCCACCCTCATCTCACTCTGGGTGGAGGTCTGCCGAGCTCACTCCTTCGACAGACTGCAAGCTCTGAACTTGCACTTTGTTTTGAAAATAAACATTTTCTTGTCATTATTTGAAACCGTTTTTTTCATGGTGTTTGGTCACATCTGCCAAATCCCACTAACTAAAACTAAAAGTGTTGAGAGACCAGATACAGGAATGTATCTTTGAGGATGCATTCCCACCCACTCTATAAGTCATACTCTTACTCACCCCAAATATTTCCCTGGAATGTCTAAGTTATTATAGAGAAGTGAAGATCAAAGAATCATGTGCACAAAGGAAAAACTATAAAGCACAGCAACAAAAACAACTATTATTTAACCCCTGTGTCGATTTTGACCCGACTTGGGCCATTGATCAAGACACATCTAAGAAAAAAGCATTAAAAACACAAGGAGGCTAAAAACTAATGTAGACCAGAGGTCTCCGATAGCCGGTCCACGGATCAACTGGTACCGGGCTGCAAATAAAGAAGTGATCGTGGCATTCAAGGTTTGTGTTGTTTTGCCTCCCTCTTCAGGCCTCTTTTTTGAGTAAGTTGCTCTATTTTCAGTTAATTAAACTGTTAGGATAGGCTGGTTTAATCATATGACACCTTTGCGGGGCAATGACAACGTAGACTGAACAACACACTAGATTCCGGGATTACAGCCGCTCGACAGCTAACAGGATTTATTTGATTTTATGATTATTATGATTGCTATTCCTCCAATTTTGCCCCATCTACTGTGGTGCTAATGTCAATTATTATTGTAATTACTATCCCAACCGACTGAAACAGGTCTGTGTCAATTTTGACCGATTTTGACCTTTGATCTAGACAAAGCTAACAAAAAGCATTAAAAACAATAGGAGGCTAAAAATGACTATATATAGATTGTCTCAACAGTTAGAGGTACAAAATGGCGCCATAAATGCTTGCAAATGGGGTTTATTTGTTTGCAGACGTTTACAATAAGGATTCGTCCAAACAAAGGGGTTTAAGACCAAATTGCTGCCAGGACATGTAAATGACAGCGAAAGCAATATGTTGAAATGTTGTAATGTTGAAACTTGAACGTTAAAACTTAAAAAAAAAAGGAAGCTTTCCTTGAGCAAAAAGTTCTTGCGGTACAGTGTTGTAATGGAAACGACGCGTTTCAAATGCTACGCTTTGGGAAAGTCTTCTTTTTCTTAGTAATAAAAAGCTCAACTGCATTTAGCTTGCAATATACGACAATTATAAAAACACATTTTATCTTTTTTTTTTGTGAATAGAAATGGACCCTGATAGGGGAAAAAAATCTATCACTATCACAGTAAGACATGCTAACGTTATTACTTCATCGTGGTAGATTAATGTAAAACCGGCGAGCTATAAACTGTGGCCTGACAGAAGAAACGATTGAGCTAAAGAAAAGGGAAGTATTGTGAGCGGGGAGAAAAAAAAAGAGGAAGAAGAATGAATATCAGTCAAGTGCAGCAGCTACAAGTGACTGATGAACAAGTTCATTGTGTCAAAACGCAACTGCAAAGTCATGCTAAACCATGATAGTGATGTATTACAATGTTGAAGCTATCAGCTTTCATCCTTTTTTGGTATCGTTGCGGAGTGAAATAAAAATGTATTCTTGTTATTTTGTAACAACCTTAGGCTGTTTTGTTTTCTGAAGGGCTTTTGGGAATGTGGCCTGTGAAGTTTTTCATAGTGTTAGCGGCTTTATATGAATGTTATAAGGAAGTAACAAGAAACGCTACACTTCCTTTTGGTCAGCTGAGCCATCTATTTTTACTTAAACTTGCTGGTTTTATGTCTGCCGACCAGTAGAGGAACCGCTTCTTCCCACGGATAAACACTTGACGGGAAAATTACTAATATTAGTGCAACGTTGCCATTTTCGCAGAGCTACGTCATCTTTTTTTTTTTTTTTTTTGGGTTGCACATAAGTAGAAATCCCAAAATTGACACATGAGAAATTCCCGTTTGACAAAATGGCCGCTGATTTTCGATGTCAATTGCGAGTCAGCGTATTTTTAAAATGCAAAGTAAAACAATGTATCTGAGACGACAAAAACATATTTTAATGCGAAATCGAAAATGTAAGCAATCAAATAAGATTGACCGATTCTGTCAGAAAACTAGCTAACTAAAATAGAGGAGTTAGGTTGCTAATATAAGTCGACAGATTGATATTACGCAAAGTTTACTCAGTTTACACGATAGGTTGAGCTGCTAACCAAGATAGATGATTACGCTAGTTGGCAAAAAAAAAAAAAAAAAAGATTAAATAGCTTACCTGCTAACTAGAAAAAAATTGCTTTCGATTATAAATAAGCCAAGTACCTAATCAAGATAGATAAGCTACATTTGATAAATGTGAAAATATGTAAATACTGATTTTATTTTCAGGGGGTTTTATGACTTTGCTATGCTGTATACTTCAGAGCAGGGGTCCCCAAACGTTTTCATCCGAGAGCCACATTACTCTTCTGAGATGGGGGGGCCGGTTAGTTTGTAACAAAAAGTGTGAGGATCGCAGAGATGTCTGAACGTGAACATTTATTGTTTTCCAGAATGCCACACATAACCAAATATTAAGACTCCTTTCTGGGATCTTGACTGGGAAAAAACAAAAATAATAATAATATTAATATCGCAAGTAACCAAATATTAATACCTTTTGTGGCGCCTGAAAAAGAAAAGAAAAAATATCAAATTGCCTCTCTCGTTGTTCCGGACGACGGGCAAAATGTAGACCGGATCCGGCCCACGAGCCGTAGTTTGGGGACCACTTTTCTAAATTAATACTGCACTATATATAATGTATATCATCAAAACCTCATTTTATGTTTCTCAACTGATTTCATATTCCAACTAAAGTTCATGCAAGTGCGCGAAAGACGTCAAAAGTTTATAGTATGTCATTTAGCGAACAATCGTGCCTTTCATTTACCCTGCGACAATAGAGGAACTAGTGTGTGTATGTGTGTGTGTGTGTGTGTTGAAAGTGAAGCAGGAAGGGTTTGTCCACCACTACTCCTCATCCAACACCAATAGCAGCAGCATCCAGAATGAAATGTGACCAAAGCCTATCTGCCATCAAAATATATCATGAAACAAAAAATATATTGAAATAAATCTAAAATAATAAAGTAAAAGGGATTGACATGCTATAGTATCAATTTTATTGTATTCTCAATGTATTCCATAGAGATGATTTTGTATTGGTTTGTTCTAAAAGTTGAATTACACTCAAATGTACATTTTTAAAGTTTTACTGTGCAATCGTGTATTTTTATTGCAATATTGTGCCATAAGTCATTTCCAATATTATTAGTGATGTTAGTATAGTTGTGAGGTTGATAAGTTAGGATAATTCTCAGACATCGCTTTCCTTAGTAAACGTTTTCCTGTTTGCTAGTATGTGAATAAGGATTCTCTCTCTCACACACACACACACACAGACACACACACACACACAGGTACAGAATGGGAAAGCTACTCACCGGTCATCAGTCGTGTTCGATCACACCCGCTCCGTTCACTTTTGCTCAGTGTGTCGGTACATGTTTGTGTGAGTGTGGATGGGTGGAGCGTGAAAGCAGCGGCAGTAGGAGGAAGAGGAAGTTTACTGTCATCCGCTCCGTGTAGTGTGTGTGTGCGCGTGTGTGTACTGGTATTCATATCTTTTATGAAGAGCTTCAGTAGGCAAGTGAGAACCTCAGGATTCATGTTTTACGCCACTTGGTGTGTGAAAGTTTGGAAACTATCAGATTACAAGAAAAGTAAATGTGCTAGAGTAAAAAGTTAAATACAACTGAACTGTACATCAGCCATGATTGGTTTTTTTTTGCATGTGTGAATCACAAGTAATACTAATAATCCACTAGGAGTTATTGGACAATATCTTCATGTTGTTTTTGGACATCTTTTCCATGTACACTTTTGTTTTATTAAGATGAACTGCTGTTAAAAAAATACAAACTAAAAGGCTATTTATGGTCAGGGTTGTGTTTTTACCATTTTTTAAAAACTGCTTACCTGAAGTTGGTTTCCTCTGCGGCTGGATTTGCATGTTCTGTTTTTGACCGTTAGGGGGCAAACCCTGACTGCTGAATTATTTGAATGATGCATTCAAGTCCTAGTTGGTGTCAGAAAGGAGGGAACCCTGAAACAAGGAAAGGAAAACGACTTTATAAAAAAAAAGTAATGTTTTTCTGGAAATTAAGTTGCGTGGATGTAGACATATTTTTTACAAAACATTTGAGGAGGTAATTCTTATTTTTGTGGATTTTTGTATATGTTTTTAGGAAAACAACATAGTAAAATTCTGGAATTTTAGCTAAAAAAGATTTCATCTACCAAATAAAAACAAACAAAAAAACTCTATTTTGGGGTTAAAAAGGGTTTTAGTTTCATGACGAAAATTTGTAATTTTGTGACAAGTGTTGTAAAAGCCATAATAATGTGTGCAATTTAAATGCTTTTCCGGATATTAAGATTTTTGCAAAAAGGTGCATATTTGAAATCAATTACCACAAATATGTCATTATTTTCTAATTAATGACTCAGAACCTCGTGATATTGGATGTCAGCAGGAAAGTTGTGAGAAAAAAGTTATAGTTTATTTTATTGCTAAAAAGTGAACCTTGTGAGAGCACATTTGTGTTTTGATCAAGAACAAAAAAACCTAACCTGACATAACATAAGCAAGAGAGGAGCATCTATATTTATTTCTCATATGATTATGACTTCAATGTATTATTTTTTGTACACAATGCTTCTCACATTTCTAACAATGTGCACCAAGCAACCTCTGAAATTAAATCACAGCCTTAGAAGATCAAATGTGATGATCATTACACAAAATCACGTGGAAACAATTTTTTGTTAAGGTACCTGAAGGCAGCACAGGCGGATCGCTGGATGTTTTTTTTCCCCCCTTTCTTTCTCAGCAGCTGTTTCAGCTCGACTCTGCCGAAGAAGTAAGAGCGTGATCATCATCGGTGCGGTTTTGTTGACGATTTCCGCTGGTCGTCCGCTCATTCGGAACTGATGGATTAGAGAAAAGGCCACGCTGCAAATGTGAGTGATGAGTTTGTTAGTACATTTCACAAAGAATGCGGGGTTGAAGTTGAACAGCTTTGTGACATCTGACCTCTGGGCCAAACTCTCTTTTTATGAGGAAATGGAAGATGTTGATGTTTGGGGAGGGGTTTTCTTCATCGAAATCTCATAAAACTCGTGGTTTCGAAATACCTTGTCGTGTATTTCAATCCCTTTGTATGCTTGAGTTCTTTTTGCACCACGGTGTGATTGTATATGTGGAGTGTTAAATTTCTTCTCGTTTTGACGGATGTCTTAACCGTGTCCTGTCCCGTCCTCATTGTCATCCCCAGACATGGCGCGTGTGTGTTTGTGGCTGGTGTGTGTCCTGAGTGTATGCGAGGCCAAGAGTGAACATGCCCACTCGGACCACCATCACCATTCAGACCCAGCCTCAGGTAAGGGACGTAGCTCTTTATGTATGTGTTGAAGTTGGACGGAGCTGGTCAAAATTCCTCCATCGGGTGCAGTAATATTAGTTATTCAAAGGAGAGGATAAAGAATATATGACCTTGAATATTGCCTACATCTCAACTTAGTGTTCATGCGACACTTATTCTATTTGTTGTCCTTTCAGTGGAGTTTTCCTTTGTATGTTAGTATTAAGCGAGTGGACCATAGAGTGAAGTTATGTGATTATTTTGAAAGCACAAAGTGGAATTCTCTTTTATGTTTGGCGCGATAGTAAACGATGAGAGAGGCAATCAACAGCTTGTTTTGGATGAGTTTGCGACCGTGCAAACTAATGCGAGTTGAGTTCACTGCCACTGGCAATAGAGAGCGCATGTGTGCCGTGCAACTCTATGCAAAGTTTCAGATGATATTTGAAAGGAAATAATTTCCATATGACGACGGCGTGACACGAGTGTGCAGAGGCGATAGCTAGCTGTTAGCAGGTCACCGCAGCTTCCGTACGGCGTCACAGGAAGGAAACGTTCAGACACAAATAGATACTGTTTTAAGTTAAGTCTTTGTGTTCGTTGTGATTTTGATCAGTACAACACATGTTTTAGTGAGGAGCTTTCAAGTGAACATTTCTTGATACAATTTACAATTATATTACTAAGTGTGATTCGATAGCTAGTCAAAGTGCTATTTTTAACCTTATAAATGTTTTAATTATGCATTTATTTGTATATACAGATATAATATGCATGTATAGTGTTTTAATATCTTCTGTATAGTTAATTACAATAATACTTTACTAGATTTGTCATTTAATACATACAAATAGTATGTGTTTATAGTGTTTTATCATGTTCTTTTTACTTAATTACAATAATACTTAACTAGATTTATCATTTCATACGTTGAAAAAGTATGTGTTTATAGTGTTTTATCATGTTCTGTATAGTTAATTACAATAATACTTAACTAGATCTGTAATTTCATACATAACTGTGGCTAAAAAGTGAAGTGTGGAGAATCAATGAATGGGCCCCTCACATGTTTCTCATGAATTTCCTATCTTATTAGTATTACATAACAGCTACGCGGTATTTCGAGTATAACTTGACAGTCGCGGCAAGATGCTCGAATGGATGGAAGCGAACGTGCCAAACTAAAACTAAGGCTGAACAAAGTCCTAATTTTGTGAGTAAAATGTAAACATAATATGTCGTCATTGTTACACGGACGGCGACTTTGACTTGACCTTCCTGTTGCCCCTTTATTTTTATACTCCCAGCTGTTGATGTTAATCCGCTAACGCAACGCTGCTATCACTTCACCTCTGTGTCACTATTTACCTCAGGGCACCCTCACATTTTTTTTATTTGGGATGTGTAAACGCCCCCAGTCGACAGAGGGTCAATTTGATGACCGCAGAGAGCTTTTCCACTGCCCAAAACAAAACAACGTCGACTCAGTTTTCATTCACCACTTCAGGGCCTGATCCCTCGCTTCCTCGTTGACTCGGGTTTGTCCCTTTAATAGACTAGTCGACTCGACACTTTTCCCCAATTAGACCCTGATCCACTTAAGACGAGTAAATACCTCCCTCAAATAGACGCATTTTTTTATGCTATTGTTCACACGCTAACATTAACTCTGTTGCTAACCAAAACAGCAGCGCATTGAGTCTTTCGGTTGGGATCTGGAGCGGTGTCCAGTTTGCAATATAATTTACTTTTAATTAATTTTATCATTGAAATATACAAAAAATTTAGGTTATGATAATGAGATGATGATAATGATATCTTATGATAATGATAACGAGACACGAGACATCAACACTTGCTCGAACAAGACTAGAACGTAATATGATGGTGGTCTTGCACTTTTCGTCTTTACACCATTGAACTAACAAACGTAAAATATAACATTAGCTACGGCTAACATTGTACAAGAATCCATGTAAATCCCCAATGAGCAGCAAAAGTCATTTATATGCTATATAAATAAATGGACCCATGTCCCATTGTCTGGTGTGCATGTGATGTGCTTAACTTGGAACGGTATCTGCTGATTTACCGTCTGTTTAGGTTAGTCGTCCCCTGCTTCCCAGATAACTCTTAATGACTTCAAACCTGGACAAAGTGTCTTTGCCTTGTAGTTTTTATTATGGATTGTGAACTCATGCACGCACACGCACGCACGCATACACGCAGCCAAGCGATCTTCCAGAGACTCTCTCGAGAGGCTCAAATGACCAAATGTGGGCATAAAGTTCCTGCTGTGATCTGTCTCTCAACTCAGTTGTCATGGTAACCAAACTAGATGAGGTATGAGGTGATTGCCGAATGCTAACTGCGAATTATATTGACGCAAGGATGAAAAAAATTTGCATTACCGCTCTTGTAAAAGTAGAAATTATGAAATGTTCTAAACATTACAACTGCATGCAGTTTTTTCTTGCCAATGCTTGAAATGAGGGGTGACTCGTTGCCGCAACGGTTAGCACACACACAGTGTAAAAAGTTTTGGAATAATGCATCTTGGTCTTAATGTCAAAAGAACTTCATCAAGATTTATGGTGCGTTATAGACCTGTGCGCAATAGACCAACAGCTGTGTGAGGACGAGAACGCCCTTTTGAGTTTCGAGGCCATCTGCAGCATCCACAAACAAATGGACGACGACGCCGACGGCACGGTGGATGCGGCCGAGACGGACGAGGTGACCCAAAAAAAACAACAACAAAAACCGGCGTATTAGCTTATTCCTAACTTGTGTTTTGACAATCTGTCAGTTCCTGCGAGAGGATCTCAAATATCACGACCCGAAAGCCAAGCATAGCAGCTTCCACCGTGCAGACCTGCACATTAGCGTGGCGGACATGTGGGACGCCTGGAAGAACTCAGAGGGTGAGTCCATTAAAAGGAGAAAGGGACAAGAGCCGTCCGTGCTCGCTGGAAAGCTCAAATCTACAGTACTTTACAGCTCTGCTGCAAACACACAAAGCTGAAGTGTGATTACTTTTACGAGCAGTTATTGTATGTAATACAGTGGTACAACAAGCCTACGAAAAGACACTTTAACGCTATCGAGAAGACAAAAACAAAGAAGCCTTTACGACTACTTTAAGTGATTCACTAAACTCCGACAATAGTCATCATTTTGATCATCAAATTGAAGTAATATGAGTCATGTTTCAAAGAGGATAAAGAATATGTGCTCGGAACTTTGAACTTTAAAATGAACGTATTACTGTGTGTGCTCAGTGTACAACTGGACGGGCGACCAGGTGGAGGAGTGGCTGCAACTCAGCGTTGAGCTCCCGCAGTACACCGAAAGCTTCCGGAAACACGGGCTGGACGGCAGGGCGTTACCAAGGTAACGCTCAACTGTACGTGTCACGCTCGTCCAGTGAGGACACGTCCGCCAAGCTCGAGGGCTTGACGCGGTTGCCTCTGTGATCTCGTCCCTCGTTTTCTTCATCAGGCTGGCGGTGAAGAACACGACCCTGACTGGGTTGGTGTTGAAAATTTTAGAGCGCAGTCACGCTCAGAAACTGCAGCTTAAGGCACTGGATACTGTGCTGTTTGGACCGCCGCCAGGTATGCTTAACACTTCCTGTTTAGCCAAGTATCACATTAGAATGGCACTTGGTAGAGCGCAGACCTCAGCCCAAGCTAAACAATTCTTGATGTGCCCGGTGGGACTGTTCCACTCCAAAACAGTAGGAGGCGATCTTGTGTACAAAATTGAAGAGTCTCACTTTATGGGTTTGGAACATTATTTTTTTTCCCTGCACCAGGAATTAGTTCCTGGCAAGCCATTTTTTTTTTTTTTTTTTTTATTTAGGAGTGTACGTTTTAATATTAATGACCTTGTTTTGGGTTATGTACTGACTATTTTACTTAATATCATTTTGACGATAGTTAACATCTTTTGCTATCTGCTTAAAAAAAAAGTTCCATCACTCCATCACTCAACGATGCCCTCCCTGACTATTACTGGATGTTTATATAACCCAATGTGTCTAAGTTGTGTGTATTTTGTGTTTGAAACTAGGTCGACAGAATCGATGGAAGGACCTTGTTTTGGGCGTGTCCGTCCTCGCGGCGCTGGGCGGCTGCTGGTTTGCTTACGTCCAGACGAGGAGGTCCAGGGATGACCTGGGCAAGTTGATGAAGGACCTGGAGGGTCTTCAGAGGGCCGAGCAGAGTCTGTTGGACATGCAGGAGAAGTGAGTTAAAAAATGTGACCAAGGGAACTGGTTTAGGAGTGTTCACCATTCTGAGCGTGTGTGAGGAGACGGGCAGTGAAGATTCCAGTGTAAACTCCTTTTAAGGACAAGGAGAGACGATGAGCTCGCTTTACAGTCTGCCTTATGCTTGCACGTACATGCGCACACACACACACGCAATGGGATTAATGCTACAGACTCCATCAAGTTGTTCCGTCACAATGACGTTCTATTGTCGTATATTCAGCTGCTCCACTGATCCAGTGTCAGTCATTTAGTTCTAGACAGGTGCTAAAGTGCCCATGACACGGTTTCCTCTCATGTGTGAGTTTGTGTGTGTGGCATGATATCACACTGACATGACTTTCTTCTCCAGCTCACACACGGTGAGGTCACAGCGCCACCTGCTGTGTATAATTGAATATACATACTGCACCTGTATGCGTACAAATGCATCTATATAGATTTACAGTATACATTACATTACAGTATTATAGCATATATATATATATATATATATATATATATATATATATATATATATATATATATATATATATATATATATATATATATATATATTAGTATTTCAATGCCTTGTTAATCCGATTAATGAAAAGTGGCCTCTGTGGTTGTGAGGCTGCAAAAGGCCCAAGAGGAGCAGCGCTGCGTTCAGGTGGAAAAAGTCAAGGTGGAGAAGGAGCTGAGGAACGAGATCAACACGGCCAAGCAGGAAGCCCAGCGGCTCCGGGAGCTCCGCGAGGGCACAGAGAACGAGAGGAGTCGCCAGAAGTATGCAGAGGAAGAACTGGAGCAGGTCGTGGACAGCGAACGCACCGCAGCTTGGTAAAAGTCAACCGAGGGAGGTTTGACTTCTGAAGACATGTGCCCGCAGGTGAGGATGGCGCTGAAAAAGGCGGAGAGGGAGCTGGAGTCGCGGGCTCACTGGTCGCCGCCGGACGCACTTCAGACGTGGCTGCAGCTGACGCACGAGATCGAAGTTCAGTACTACAACATCAAGAAGCAGAGTGCTGAGAGGCAGCTGCTGCAAGCCAGAGAGGGGGTGAGTAGATGAGTACTGGGACCAGTGGTCCCCAGGGCGGAAGTGGGACTCACGGAGCTTTAGGGCTCAGATCCACCCACTTAAGTTCAGCGGCCCAGAATGTCCACATTGCTCACTCTGGGCCTGGGCCTAGCCGCAACCTTCACAATGATGGTGGCTCTGGTGGCATTTCAGGCTGAAAAGATCAAGAAGAAGAGGAGCTCTCTATTCGGGACATTTCATGTGGCTCACAGCTCCTCCTTGGACGATGTAGACCACAAGATTCTTTCTGCCAAGTTGGTGCCCTTTTATTGATACGGCTGCAGGAAAAGCATCAGAACTGTTAAGATGTCACTCATACCACAAATCTCTGTCCGGTCTCCTCCAGACAGGCCCTCGCCGAAGTGACCGCTGCGCTGCGAGAGAAGCTGCACCGCTGGCAGAATATCGAGTCCCTGACGGGTTTCTGTCTGGTCAATAACCCGGGACTGGGGGCGCTGGCCACCGCCCTCAATTTGGACCCTTCCTTCTTAGGCCTGCGACCGGCGACGCCGCAGCACCTCCTTCTGTCCGACGACCTGGACGACATGGACGAGGACATCCTGTCACCCGGGACGCTGAAATGTAAGTTACAACTCTGCAAAGTATATTGTAAATACTGGCTTGTTATTTTTAATCATAATTATATGTATTATCAATTCCTGGCATTACTAGCTCTTAATAAACATTCAATAGTGAAGTCTCAGCTAAGACGTGTTCCTAATTGTTATAGCTAAATTAAAGTCATCAACAATTACAGGAGATGAGAAGCTGTGGTTCGAATTTCATCTTTTAGGGAAAAAGCTCTTCAACATGCTGGAATATCTCTAAAGCTAAACACAGAAATTGAAAGAGTCCGAATTAAAGCATAACATAAATTTAAGTTTATGTTTAATCCTCGACATGAAGCAATTTTCTCAATTGATCGAATTCATTAACACCAAGTGCAGAGAAGGTACCGAACAGTCGAAAAGGGGCCGTTTAAAACGAGGTAGCACAAACAGTAGTTCCCTGTCCCTCTGTCTCTGATTGGCCAGCTCCTCTTAGCATCGCTCTCCTGATTGGCTCCCTCCAGATGCAGCCTGGCAAATGGACCGACGGGTGAGCGACCTTTGGCCTCTGAGCGGCATTGCGGACAACCAACCTCCATGGAAACTCTCTGGTTAGCCTCTTTCTCTCAACCATCAACACTCATGCTGAATTGTCCTTTTTGTGTGTAATATCTAAAAGCTATTTCTTGCACTTCGCAGCTCAGAGTCTGATGCCCCTACAGCAACGGATGGGAGACTCGGCTCTGATGTTCAGCTCTCAGAGGTTGGTAGACGGAAACGTCCCTCATCAACAGGAAGGGCGCGGCCCGATTACCGGCCCTCCCAGGGGCCACGCACGGCAGAAACGCAGCCGCTCCATCGGCCAGCTGGAATTCCTCCCCGTGCCCGACCCGCCTCTCTCATCCTCCCTCTCTCACCCTTCCGTCTACCCAGCCTTACTTCCTCACCCCACTTTTTTATCGCTCTGTCACCATTCTCTTCCTCCATCGCTGTCCAAAGCGTCCAATTCCTACGTTGAGGGAACGGCTCGCTTTTCTTCTCTGCTCATCCAATCCACGGCGGTGGCGAGCCGGAGGCGGCGCTGTCGCTCCGGCAGCTCGGGGTACCTCGCTCTGCTCGTTCCCTTTTTGCAAACTTGCTCTCGTGTGCTGTTTTTTTGTAGTGCTTTTGACTTTCATCTCTCTGCAATTACCAGTCAGGAACCAGTCAGTCGGGGGGGGGCCTCAAAAGTTAAAACTTGAACTTGAAACCGTTGTCAAACTAATCTCAGCAGAAAATCGAGAGCTCGTTTTTGGATACTGCTTAATGCAAACAAAAATCCATGGGTGTGTCCCATAAATGATAACTTAAAGCCCTCTTTCTTGCTAACTAGCTGTCACGCTAGCTAGCGACCCTCGTGAGGATAAGCGGTTCTCGAAAACGGATGGATGGATGACCCAAACTATTTTCTTTTCTCCCTCAGAGACATTATGGATCGCTCGGATTCGGACTCGCCCCTCCCGCTCTCTCACAACGAATCGCGAAGCCCGTACGGTTCCAAGACTCTCCTCTTGTCCAATCGCCTTCAGCCCCTGCAGGGTCAGAGCCCCAGAACGAGAGGAGGAGGAGCAGGAGGTCTGGAGAAGAGCTCAAGCCTCGGGGAGCTAAGGGGCACCTCGGCCGCCGTGCTCGCTTCCTCCTGCTCAACTCGCTCGCTGTGCATCACGGGCGACGCCGCCGACGGCCCCGCCCTCTTCCCGTCCGTCCACGCCCCCCCCAGATGGAGCCCCGTGGAGGATGGGAGAGAGGAGGGCGAGGCGTCGGGGGGCGGCCGGCGCAGACACGCCTTCAACAAAATCTTCAAGAAGAAGAAATGACATCACCCAAGACAAGACTGCTCACAAACTCGCACTCTATTAGATGGTGACAAAAGTGTATCTTCGCTTCACATAAACTCTTAAAAAAAGCAAAAAAAAATTGTTTTTCTGGTTTTAGGGAGTGCTTTAGTGAGAACCTGACTCGTGAGTGAAATCTTTCAGCTCCAATTTTCATACTTAAGGCAGCATGCAGAGATACACACATGCATACACACTCATAAATCAGGTTGTGTGTGTTATGTCCAAAGCAGGATGTGAAGTTAACTGTATTTACTCTGAACAAAGTGAAAAGTATTTATATAAAAAAACAGCAAAAATATTTGTCACTCACATGTCCGTTTTTTGCAGAAGTTTCCAAAATAGTGTTATTTAATTAAAATGTTATGTATTATTAAATAACAATGACAAAACAGTGTTTTTGAGTCTTATTAATTCCAGTCATTTCTATGTATTTTTTTAATATCTACTCTTGACCACCATTGAATTTTATATATGTAATTTTATTGCAAGCCACTGTACCATTATGTACAGTTTTGTGCATTTAATTCAATGATTCTGTTAGGGACATGACGCAAGTTTTTTTTTTTTTTTTTTTTCATTGCAGGGCGGAAGAGAAGGAACACAAAAAGAGAACTGAAATAAGTGGTTTGCCAGGCCGTTGTGACTCAATTTCCTTGAAAGGCGGGCTCGCCTTTCAGAGCTGCAGGGTTCCTCTTCAAAAACTGTTTACAATCATTGAAATCATTCTCTTGTTTTCCTGAATTAAATTCCAGAGTTGTATTGTCATATGCGTAGTAATGCTCCACAATGAAATTCTAATTCCGTTTACTTCCAGGAGCAGACTTACATTCCACACAATAGAGCAAATAATAGAGCAACATATTCATAAATAAAGGTGTGCATTTAAATGTATATACATTCAAGGATACAAAGGATTTGTGTAATTAATAAAGGTTACTTGTATAAAACGGTTGTAAACGGTTGGATTATTGTAAAGTAAAATGCTAACATAATCGGCAAATATCATCCATGTGGCCGATTATTTTTGGCAGCTGTTTGAAGGCCCATAATTGTCTCAGATCGTATATAAAGTTGGATGATAACTGTAAAATAAAGTTTTTTCAAAGCAGCTAGTGCTATATAAGCTCACCGATTTGACTCACTTCAATTAAAACAATTAAAAACAAACAAAACAATACAGCTCAAATGTGTACATAGTACAATCTAAGTTTGTTTATGTTATACATAGCTACACTAACCATAAAAAGTACTTGAAAAGCTAGCTGTAGGTTTCCGCTATAGAACACACTCAAAATGCCGTATTTTTCGATGCTTGTGAGATACAACTGTTTTTTAATTAATGAACGCCGAAGGAGTGTGGTCTGCGTCTGAGAAATGATAAACATGTGACTGAACATGAGCCGCTGTGTATCTGTAGTGTTCTATATTTAACCCGCCGGCCTGCTCCGTCTCTCTCGCACATACTCGACATAAAGCGGCCGACATGCCACCAGCGGGATGGAGGTAAAACTCTTCTAATGTTACGCCTGCCTGATTTTGTGTCTTTTGTTTTGGTAACGTTTGGATTAGGGCGGTCAGACAGACGTGCGGATGATTTCATATGGATGCGCGCTTTGTGTTGACATTCTAGACTGGATATGCACAGAGCATGTAACAAGATGGTCAGATAACATCTGTTGACAAATAAAATTGGCGTTTGATGCACGTGGTGCTTTATTGGACCACTTGTCCCTCTCTGAAACACTAAAAGGGGCAATCCGGCAAAAGTGCTTTAATGCAGATGCGTTCAATTCCGGAGATAGGGAAGAGTCCATCCAACGACATTAAGTGCTTTAACGTGGACTCTTTCCGTTTCTTTGATCGGAAAGATACCAGTTTGTGTCAGGTGCTTTATTGCCAACTCTTTCAGTTTCATTGACAATCTTTGTTACAATCTTTGTTACATGCTTTAATGCGGGCTCCTTCAATTTCAACAATTGAGAGGAAAATATCAAGCATTTTCAAGTACTTTATGCAAACTTTTTGCGTTATCTGGATAAGGCCATTCAGTGTTTTAGGGTGCTTTATAGTGAACGGTTTCAATAATCTGGAAGAGATTTTCCAGTGTTAATGGGTGCTTTACTGTTGACTTTTTCCAGTCCGATGATGGGGATGAGAACATCAAGTGTTGTAAGCGCTTCAATAAACACTCTTTCAGTAATGAAAAAATGAACATCCAACACAGCGGAGGTCTTCAATGCAAAGTATTGCACTTGAATGCTTAATTAATGGCGTTTTTTTCCCCCCCATCTCGTGAATGTGAAATGCTTGAATACGGACTTTTTCAATTTGATTGAGAAGAGACCATGCAGCACTGTGAAACGTTTTAATGCAAACTACATTTAAAGAATCTTAAAATTTAAAGTCCTAGTTCCTCTTGGAGTTAAGATGATGAGCCTTCATTTATAATTATTAGCATCCATTATCATTGTTGTAGCTTGACTTCATATGCAGATTGATAGCACAGTAGAGTAGAATTGAGTCTCGCAATGAATGAATCAATCAGAACAAGAGCCGATTTCTGTTAAGCTCGTCAGTAATTTGTGTATTGAACTGATGTTATTGTGTGTTGTTCTGTGCTGCGATGTGATGAAATAGCAAGCTGCAGAGCTGGCTGACTTCCTGCAAGCGCTAACATGAGACACACGCCTCGTGTTTTCCACGGCGATTGAAAAGCTTTTAAAGTAGTTGCGTAAATATTACCAGTTTTCTTCCATTTTTTTTTTTTTAAACAGACAATACATCTGCGTACAAATCAGTGATAGGGTGAAGTGGCTGTTGAAATTGCAGGTTTGAAACGGGGAAAATGCAGGAAGGACATGGAACAGAAACTGAGGTAAAGTTTTTTTTTATATCTTTACTTCAAAGGACTCTTATAAAATGTTTTTTGTTTATTAATTTAAAAATGGAGACTAAGCCAATCAAATATCATCGCTGTACATGTATATGGGTTTAAAAAGTATCATTTTGATGGTAGGTACACGTTATTATTTGCAAAGAAAAAAAAATCTTGTCTTGAAAAAGTGCAGTTTTTGTTCGTCTTAGCTACTGATTTTCTTGCTGTAATATTACTTTCAACCACAGGAGGGCGCTTGTCAGGCTAAAGTTGGTATCTCTCTACCATAGATTCTTTGTCTTCATGAAGTGAAATGTCAACAATTGGCAGAAACAGGACTAGAAATCGTGTGTTTATTTATATATATATATATATATATATATATATATATATATATATATATATATATATATATATATATATATATATATATATATATATATATATGAGAAAATTCACACCTTCACTTATGAAATTGTTAAAAGTTGGGAACTAGATGAGAATAATTCAGAGCAGCCTGACTACACACACACACACACACACACACACACACACACACACACTCACACAAAGAAAGAGGAAGTGGTTTAACCGTTGTGTTGTTTTTTCACTTTTTTTTTCTTTAAGAGTACAAATTGACTGCGTACATGCCATGCAATTATTTGAATGTGTCCTTAGTGTACAAGCGGGTCGTTGTGACCTCATAAAAATAGAACGCATACGTGTGTTTGTGTGCGCGTGTACATGTGTGCTTGTCTGCCAGGCTGTGTGATGATTTCATTATGCGTTGAATGTGAGCTATGTGAGACCTTCAACTGGAATTGACACTGATCAACCACACATTAACAGCTGTGACTGTGTGTGCGTGCATGCGCGAGTGTGTGTGTATACATGTCTTGAAGATGTTGCGTAAAAGTGTCATCTCATCCTAACTTGCCTCCCTCGGTTCATCCTCGCTCAGGAGCAGACGGCGTCACGGCCCTCTGTGGCTGAACTTGCCGGAAGGTTCAAAGGTTCATCTCCTCCCCCTAATAGGGACACAGTAAGTTAGTTCACCATTCAGTGTTCCATCAATGAATCCAAAAACGATGTCCGACTCGAACTAAGCAATGATGAAATTGTATATTATGTCCTTAAAACAACAATTTTGTCCAGTGTAGTTTAACACTAGTCACTGCGGTATTCTATTGTTGCTCATAATGACAACACCAGGAGTAGCAATGTAATTTTTTTGAAGAATTCCATTATCACACTGTAAACGTCTTTCAGGAAAAGCCGGTTAGACGTCGACCTCCTCGGTCATTACAACTGCCCAAACCCCATGGAGATGATCATGAGGTGAGAAGAGGCTTACGCGTGTGTGAATGTTATTTCGTTCCAAACATAGCATGTTGAGATATGGAAAAATGTAGCCACTATATTCTTCTCATGGTAAAAATCTGAATATAATGCATTTAAATGTAATATAAATGTTTGTCCCAGCCACCAGGTGTGACTTCTCCTGTCAAAGCCAAAAGGAACTCAGCCCTAATTGAGAAGCTTCAGGTGGGTTCTCGCCACTACGCTCCAACATTATGCCTGCGACATGGTCACGTTTCCTCCCCCAGGCCAACCTCGCTCTGTCCCCCGCCGCCCTGCTGCCCTCGCCCAAGAGCCCCGGCTTCAGGCTGCTCCCGCCCTTCAGCCCGCCGTCCTCGCCCAGCCCCACAGCGGGAAGCCCCTCGTCCACGCTGACGTCTCCCAGCCCCGTCTCCGCGTCACTGGTGACTGACGAGGAGGGGCCGGTGTCGTTCGAAGCCCCTCCCACAACGGCGGAGGGATCCCTTTTGATGAACGTCAACAAGGTCAGCCAGATCTCAATTTTTTTCCTCCAAAATTTCATCAGCAAGAATAAAGGTCAAGTTTGGATCGGTTGTCCTCTAGAGCCGAGCCCGTCACTCCCTCAGGCGACGCCCTCCGTCCCGCCGACACAGAAAGTCCAGCAGCGGAGAGGAAGTGGGTGTGGCCGCGGAGGAGACGGCCACCCCCACAAGCCAAACGGACAACAAAACAAAACAAGAAGCAGGGGATGTCTTCGACGACGAGAACAGAAATCATTTGAAGGACAAAACAGAAGAAACTCCGAACGAAGGCCAGACCAAGTGCGACATCCATCTCAGTGGAGAAGATCATGAGAAGCAGGACGATGGAGTGGGGAAGGAGACTCAAGATGGAGTCAGAGTTGAGGGAGAAAACCAGGAGAAACCCTCAGACGAGGATCCAAACAACAACCAAGAAGGAAAAAGTAATGTGAGTGTCAGGTTTAGGAGAGAGGTGTCCAAACTACGGCCCGGGGGCTATTTACGGTCCACCAGTTAGATTTTAGCGACCCACTGCATATTCGAAAATCACCATTTGACGATGGCCCGCATTGCTCTCTAATATAAGAATAAAAAAGTTTGATGGCAGACAGCGTTAGAAGTATGAAAGAAAATCTAGTTTTCCTCATGTAGCGGTTTTCTTTTTACACAACTGCCATATAGAGACATTGTGTAATAGTTCACTTATTGAGTTATTTATTTTAAATCAACACCGTGGGGCCAGACACATGAGCAGAGTTTTGATGAACAGATGTGCAATTTTATATCGGCCTCTTACCTTTTCCTATTTTTCTGTATGCGGCCCTCAGAGGAAATAGTTTGGGCACCCCTGGTTTAGTATATCGTTTATTCTTTTTGCTCATGAAGGAAATTTTGTCTGTCCTTACAGAATTCCACGAGTCATAATTGATGAGAAGTTGAACGAGGTTCCCGTTTCCAAGTCATTTCAAGGAATTTTGATTTGGAAGAACTGTGGGACCAAAGACCTCCAAAACAGAGCAAACGCAAATGCTACCGAGATCGGCTTTTGTTTTTCAAGGCGGTATGAGACACCGAGACAGAGACTCGAATTTATAGTTGATAAAAACACACGGATTGTAACTCTTCGTCTTTTAACATTGATGCATTTTTTTTCCCCACCCATTCTGATCCCTGCTTCTCTTTCCCAAACACCCCGAAGGAAATAACTATTTAAGCCATCCTCATTCAGCAGTTCTGTTGGCCATCTTTAGGTGAGCGGAGGATTTCCCCAAAGTTGGCACCCCTCCAGACAGTTCAGTCACCCTTAATCCTCAAGGAGGTTCATTTAAGGAAAGGACCAGAAGGGAAACCTTGGCCTTTCCCTGTGGGTTTAATCTCATTTTGATAAGCGCTCTGATTTAACAATCAATCACACTGTTACCAGGAATAAACACACAAGTGGAAAGTGGACATTAACTAGACCAGTTATCAGGACAAATGCATGCTGGGAGCCAATTTGGTAGACTTGGTCAGCAATGATCTCTTTAAAAGTGAGGCCAAGGTATTCAACCTTCCTGTTGCACCTTCAGTGTCAGTAATCCTTGATTATGACATTTCAGACACACCGGGTAATAAATCCTACTAGACAGGCTATAAATATTCCTCGGGTTGGACATACAAAGATAAATATGTGATCAACAATGAACAAACATTTTAGCATTTGGATGGCATAAAAAAATAGATAGCATCTTTGATCTGAATCCATGTGATTTTAATCTGATCAAGCGATTATTTTTAATAATCTGACCCACGGTTCTGACCCACGAGATGATTCTGCAAAGTCTAAAAGTGAGATGATTTTTTTTAATAAATGAACTTTATATATGAAGAACTCTATTAGGGATGTGCTTCTACTATTTTGGACAGTATTAAAAAAAGAACAATACATCTGAAGTTGCTGTAATAAACTTGTACTATGGTTTTATTGGTTTCCTCCATGCAGCCCGCAAGCTAAAATGAGTTTGACACCCCTGGCCTAATGTCTGCTTGTGATTGATGAAGTGTCATTTTGCTTGTGAAAATGACTGATACTTCCTCTGTTGAGGGCTGTAAAGTAAAAGTAACTGTCTAAAAAAAAAAAAGCAACTGGACTTTTTTGTACAAATGTTTAACCTTTCATCTTGAAGGGTTCTGGATGAAAGGTGATTCTGTGGTACTTGTTGAATTGTTGAACACAACTTGAATGGCTGAGATCTTTCACGACGTAAACGCGCGGCTGTGATAAACTGCCGACTCATGAGGGAATCCAGAGTGAGCGACCCACTGGGGAACCTCTCCTTCTGACCTAGGTGAGTATGTTACGTAACCAGACCTGGGGCAGTTAAAAGATCAGGACATAGCGGCATGGCGGTCTGATCCCATTAGTGGTTTTATTTCACGAGCTTTCTTTAGTCTCGCTGCAGGACCTAAGAGGGTTAGAGTGCCCTAAAGTTTGCTCTCTGCCTGTGCCATCACTTACGCGAGGCCATTAGAGCATCCTGGAGCTTGCTGGCCTCGTCGCCATGGAGTTCTAGACTTTTCCGCGCTGTCCCCCAGAAACGGACTTGCTAATCGAACCCCAGCAGGTGGACTCTCCGTCAAGTGAGACCACCGCCGACAAGACTCCCTCAAACAAATACCCTTCTCGGTTTGGATTGGACAATGGGCAATCACGGTTCCAACTTGGACGACATCCTAGCTGAGGACATGCACCATTGGTACAACAAGTTCATGCGAGATTCGCCGTCGGGTCTCATCACGCTGTTCGAGCTGAAGACCATCCTGGGCCTGAAGGGTATGACGGAAAACGCCAACAGCTATGTGGACCAGGTCTTCTACACCTTTGACATGGATGGGGTAAGCCAATCCTGATTCTTCTTGAAGTGATGTCCTCCAACCAAGTAGGGCCAAATGATATCAGAATAGACGCAGGATTGTGTTTGCTTGTAAAGGGTAATTATTGTAATTTTGCCAGCAAAAATGAAAGATTTCAAATGATCTCTTGGAAAATTATCTAGCTAAGAAAAACCTTTTGTCAGCTCACTGTCTAATTGGCTTCAGAGTGATAGCGTGCACAGCCATGATCCTGGCAGTGAGTCTATTGGATTCCGAGTCATGATGAGGGTGATTTAGGGCATTGGGACTTCAGTTAATACCAAGAAGGACCACCGGTTCTAGGTCGTCTGATCTGGGGGTTTTTTTTGTTTTGTTTTGTGGTTATTGTGGGACACCAGGAAATAACAATTTCTCGCCATACAGGATGGTTATATTGACTTTGTGGAATACATCGCTGCCATCAGTCTGATGCTGAAGGGGGAAATCAACCAGAAACTAAAGTGGTACTTCAAACTTTTTGACCAGGATGGAAACGGAAAAATCGACAAGGAGGAGTTGGAGACCATCTTCTCGGTAATCAAGATGCACAAACGTAATCCTTGCTGCGCTTTTCAATTCTATACTGCTTTTTTTTTTTTTTTTACAAAGTAATACATGCAGTATTGTGACCTATTTTTGGTCAAAAACTTTAAAAAGTCTAAACTTGCATGCATGGTTTTGTTGAATAGACTGGACAGCTTTAGTTTATGTTTCTCTGAAAAACAAAAACATTTTAGCTTGATTTTAGAATTCAAAATAGCAACCTGCATAATTTGCAAGAATTTGGCAAAAAAAGTGACTATTTGTCCTATATAGTTTTGTCACGTTTAAGTTCATTCAAGCATTCATGAAGGACGGAGGATTAAGTGAGAAGTTGGGCCTGTGCTAATCTGCTGAATCAGATCAATGCATCAGGAAGTGGCAGGAACAGAGACCATCGGCCCTGACCTAGTTTTGGCACTAAGACGTGAACGCCCACCCCGATGTAGATTCAAATATGCAGTGTAACAGTCACCCACTTATTTATGAATAAAACTATACGTAACTAACTAAACATAACAAAATAGTGATGACAGCAGTTGTTTCTGTCTCCCTCTACAGGCCATCCAGGACATAACGCGAAACAGAGACATTGACCCCGAAGAAATTGTCACACTCATTTTCGAAAGAATCGACGTAAAGGGGGAAGGTAAAGCACCCCCACAAAAAAATGATGATTCACCTGCTATTATTCCAACATAATGCTAAGATACATACCTAATCCATTCGCGCAGGTGAGCTGACCCTGGAGGAGTTCATTGAGGGTGCCAAAGACCATGAAGACATCATGGACATGCTGAAAAACCTGATGGACTTGACGCCGGTGTTGATCATCATTGTGGAGGGTATCAGACAATGAGGAGCAAAGCTGAACAAAACACAAAAACTGTGAAACAGACCTGACTCAACTTCCCGGTGGCTTGTATGTGATGGACTGTCGTCGGACGATCACGTGGACGGCAAATCTCAGTGCTGAGTCCTGACATTTATGTTTTTCATTCCGTTTAATGTAGAATGAAGAGCTAAAAGAAAATATAGTATGGTGTATTTAACACCATAATTTTCACTATAAGAATTCACATGACAAGTCAGCTAGCTTCATGCTAATATAGAAAGCGAAACACCTAGACGAGCTAGCAAAATTAGCATGGACGTTAACGGTAAAAAAATAAGCCTTCAAATCGCTTCTAATGTAACAAAAAATGCACAATATAATATAGAAACAGGATACATACAGCAAACACGTGTTGTCAGTGAAGCTCAGTTTGGGACTCTCTCTTTAACTGTGTCAAAACTGGCAATGTTGAGGAGCGGGATAGCAAACCTGAATTGACCTTAAACGATCAAAATGTGATTTAGTGCCTACTGCAACTTGTAAAACATTTTCGGTTCCAAATAACCACGTACTCATTGAAACAACCAAAGCATCTTAATGCCACAATGGAAAGAAAATCATAGTTAACATCTTGACAAAAGTTGTAGTTTTTTTGAGAATACGGAAACATTTCTTTTCAGTGTGGCCCTTATATTCAATATGGTAAAAACACTTAGCTTTGCATCTGTACCAAAAAAATCAATTCCATACAAATATTGATCCCGAAGTGTATTACTTTGTCTCATAGTGTTAAAAACAAACTTATTGTGCCTAACACTAGAAGCTCAAATAATTAAATTATGCTTAAGGTCAACAATTATCTGTAAAAATACATGATTCTGAAGTACATGCTGGGAGTCTCCTCTGGCTCAGCTGTTTGCACTGATCCTCTTTAGAAAAAGCTTTATCAGTCTAAGTTGTAACAAAGAAACAGTTTGTTCCCTTGCAGTGAGTAATTTCACATGAATTGTCTCTATTGGAGAAAAAGGAGGCAAACTTTGTATTTTTATACCATATGTTGTGACAAGAGACTAACAAACATTCAATTGTAAACTTGTTAGCTAATGCTAACAAGTTGCTTATTAATTGCAGGTAAGTGTTCAGTTGTGCAAACTGCTTTCTTAAAGTGGTTAAAATTATTTATAAACTTATGACAGCTGACTTGTTTAATATCACTGGCACAGAAATTAAATCTCTGTACTTGTTAGCAACTATGCTATGCTAAGATGCTAACATGTCCAGTCAAGTCAAACAGGATATCATTTGAATAAACTCAATCATTTGTGCAATTGGTCTTATACAGCAAATGTCCTCTTTGATTTATTGTAACGAACCAAGTTTTGTGTTGCCTTATTAAATTAAAAAAAAAAAGTCTTTTCAATGTTTCTTTTTTGTTTTTATTCCCTCACCGATTCGAAATTATGGATGGATGGACAGGTGGATGAATATGGCTAATGACTGGATTTATGGATGGATATGTTTATTGAGTGGATGGATGGATGGAGATAGATAGATAGATAGATAGATAGATAGATAGATAGATAGATAGATAGATAGATAGATAGATAGATAGATAGACAGATAGACAGACAGATAGACAGACAGATAGACAGACAGACAGACAGATTTTTCCACACAATCACTCCATGCTAACACACACTGAAGCAGTGTGAGCATTTGAGGAGAAAGTTTATTGATTGCTTGAAAGTAAAAATCCTTCTATTCCTGCTCGTTACCTGACTAAGCTTCAGAGTTCAGTAAAGGAATCGAACCTGCGACCTGACGTCTCACAGCTGTTTGGATTTTCTGCCGTCCTGCCGCAACAGCGTGACATACAGACGCAAGAAGGAGTAGCAGATGCCCAATGCAGCATAACCGGATGTGGCCAACAGCGGCAGGGAAGGTAGCTTCTTTTGCCACGGCGTCAGAGGAAAAACCAGCTCACAGGCAATAGCCACCATAAGCAGACCTGACAGGTAGACCATTTCCAGGGGGCGGAGCAAAGACCCTTGTCCGCTAAAATGAGACAACAATTCAGCAACATCTTCTACCTAAAGCATTGTGCATTCTATAAATGAATGCACCTGTGGAGGCTCCCCAGAGCGGCAAAGGAGAAAATGGTGAACATCAGCATCAGTGCGCATTTGAGAGGAAGCTCTGCAGAGGGAGAAAAAACCGTGTGTTATTTTACGACCGTAACACTTGCAATATCATCAACACAGAGGTGTCAAAACTTCACATTTAAATTTGCTCAACACACCTATCTCAAATCATCTTTTTTTGCCGACATGGATGTAAATGCCATGTATTTGTTTCAACCCCCCCCAAAAGAAAAATCGCTCTTTAGGGAATTTGACTTGAATACAAGGCTCAAAAACTGTGTGTGTGTGTGTGTGTTCCAGTATGTGGTTTGCATACCCACGCCTACAATTTAATCGCCTTGCTTTCCCGTGTCACGTGTCTGTCTCATGGGTCATCATTTAACCACCCATCGTGGACTGCCATCTCAAACCTGAGTAAAGTCTCGCAACCAAAACCTGTCACCTGTATTCGAACTGATACACCGTCCTGCACCCGGTACAGACCCCAAACGATCCAGGCCAACATCCCCTCCCCAACATTTATAGTACTACATAACATCTTGCCTGCTGGGGTGAAGAGCAGCGGAAAAAGTGAGTAATGGCCTGCTGTGCTCAAAATCAGGAAGATCCCAGCATCCTCTTTACTCTTGACTGCCAGCAGGCTATGTTAGACAGGAACAAAAAAAATAAATCTTCAAATGATAAAGTTATTTCCTCCATAGAAAAACACATGGAGTCAACGGTGGACCTGAGAGGTAGGATGGCAATGAGGATGGCTTTCTCGTGGACGTGCCAACCGAACGTGAAGGAGGCGAGCGCGCACAGCAGTAAGCAGCGCAGAAACCCGTGAGCGCCGCGAGGACGCCACCAGATGGATGCCAACGCCGGCTAAATAGACAAACAGGAATTCATGGTGACATCGTCAAGTTGAAAAGTGGAACAATAAGATAATTGTCTTTTTTTCCCCTCTCAATATTGCATTCACGTTGTAACTCACTCAGTGCCATTGATGGCAAAAACGTCAGAGGTGCAACCTTGCTTGTCAAAACACAGCATGATGAGTATCACATTTGTGGAATGGGAATTAACCAACGAAATCAACCTGATTTTAATCCATTTCAGAGGGCAGCCATTTTGCCACTTGCTGTTGACTGAAAATGACACATTTACGTAGGGCTCAGGTAACGACCAGTCATGGTTCATCGTGTGAATGCAATTGGTTGTCACCTGAGCAACTGTGAGAAAAAAAAAAAAAACAATGACAACAATAATAATAAAAAGACTGACCAGAATAGACAGCAGAGTGCAAATGAGCGTGACGGACGGAGTCACGGAGGGAAGGACCAAGAACTCTTGAACCATCCCTCCCGTCATAGAGGCCCGAGGGAGCGTCGCATCATTCAGTAGCTTCAAACGAACACCTGAAAACAATCTTCATGATTTTTAAGTCTTTGCACTGGATTGCCAGTAAATTGACAAAAAAAAAATGCAATCATTTTTGAGTATGCACTTTGTTGACATTCTCACCCAGCTTGGCCAGGCATTTATCTAAGAGAAGGTAGATGGCCCATGCGTTTGGCGCCCAGTAGATGTGACACAGGCCTCGCTTAAAGGGGAAGAGGCGGGACAGTACCTGAGGAAGCTGACCCTGCAATACGCACAATCCATTTTCATCTGTATTCCACAGCGCTCATCCTTGTTAGGGTCCACTCACCATGGCAATAAACGGGCCGAAGGAAAGCGCGCTCACAGCCACCACGATGCTGCCGAGTGCGAACAGGCGAATCGGGCGGAAGCTCCTCCAGCTTATGTGGTCATCTGCAGAAAACAACACAAATAGTGGTTCCGATGATTGAGGCAGATACCAAGTTGGCTTTTTGACGTTCCTGGCACTTAGGAGCTTGTTGTGAAGAATGGGGTGTGGATGTTTTTTCCTGAATCTGATCATAATTCATTTAGGTGGGTTGAATCTTTTTGTGTCATACCATGGTTGTCGTGAGTAAAACAGTAGCTCCTCAGCAAGAACACACCGTAAGCTGGAGCTACGTACAGGTAAATGTGCTTGAGGTTGAGAAGGATGCTAAAAAGCAGCGCCCCTTGCAGGTGCTGGGACTGTTAAAGACAGGAACAAAGGATTCTCATGTGGACTTGACGCAGCAACAAGACTTTTATGAGTCTTTACCTTAAGGTGTTTGACGATGGACAGCAGCAGGAAACCAAAGAGGAAGCCGTTGTACTGAAAATGAATGTCTGAGGAAGAACATTAAGGATTTGCATTCCTGTTCATTAATACATGATAATACGATACTACAACCTTGACAATAATGAGACCTCATCTTCGGCCTCAGTTCAGTCCAGTGACATCTGTATTTTTGCCAGTTTTATTGCCCCTTCTCCTCTACACTCCGTCCCCCTTAGAACTTCATGCTGTGCTTTGCTACTCACAAATCTTAGGCAAAGGATACGATCAACAATGAGAAGGCCAAAGTTCCAAAGCAGAAGTACGGCCAGGACAAAAGACGGACGATTAAAGACGTCCTGAGCACCTTTGCGATCCCGAATACACCGACAGCACCTGCATATAAGATGTTACATATTACTATCGCTGCCTTCTAAATGTACAAATACAGCTTTACACTGGTTGTGTCCACACTCACTCTCTGGCGGCGTAAATAAAAAACACATCAGTGAAGATAACCGAGAGTCTCTGGAAGAGGACAGTAGCCGGGCTGGCGTAACGAAGGTTGTCCACCACCAACATCTTGTTGTCAAAGTGGCGAGCGACGTAGGAAAGGCCAAACTCAAACCAGGCGAATAGCGGCGGGTAGTCCAGCGTCCACTCTGAAGTGTTCTGCAAGGAAGAGAAAGAAAAAAAAAGACAGAATGTGCAAATTAACCAATATTTAAAATAACATATATTAGTAAATAGATAGTAAACTCACCTCATGATACCACTTGGACACCGGCAAGCTGTGTGTGATAGCCAACCAGTTCCTGTGCACCTCAAAGTCTGTGGAGTGACTATGCACACATATGAATAGTCAGCAAATAGCTGCCCGTAAGATAATAGCCCATATATGTTTATTAAGGAACGTATGCCCATAGATTTGGCATTTACTACTAAAAGTTGTGAGTTTAAAATCAGCTGTCATTTTAATTTAATATTTATGGCCTTGATGTTTCCATTGCAACATGTACTGCAACAAATTGTTATCGCTAAGTGGAATTCTACCAATTCTTGAGCTTCTAAAGGTAAAACAGTGACATCGCGTGGGCTAAGGAGTACATAGCAACTATTTAAACACCACAGTGAGTTACTATCAACATCAACATGCTGGTCTGACAGTATATAATCAAATAAAATATATAAATAAAATAACAGATTAGTCTTTGAAAATTAAAATGACTGATATTAATACGTATCTTGGGCCAGTCAATTTGTGTTAGCCCTATGCTAACAGAGAGAGTAAGCCAGAGACGTTTTAAAACATCGTATCAGTCAAATGGACTAAAGGGAATACAAAATGTCTTAGTTAAATAATATTCAACTCACTAAGCGTTGATAAACAGAGCTTTGAGTAGGGAAACCCCTAGAGCTAACGACGAAAACCAGCTCCCTGTGTCCACCTTGGAAGCCGCCATGACGGCTTTTGTTGCTTTTGAATCGAAAACTTTATTGACAGAATAAGTATTGACAGAATAAGTAGTGAAATACGTTCAATGAGATCGGTTTTCATCAAACGCATTTAGTTAGAGATATGTTTTTGGGGGAGGGGGTGAATGGTACCTAACAAATTCTAAATTGTGTCTTCAATGAAGTTAGTTTGATGTGGACACAACGACGATAAACGTAAATCATGTTTGCTCAGACATTTTCTCGAGCGCACCTTCTAGAGAAAGAGGATAGCACATTGTTTGTCTCTAGCCAAGGTGCGCTCCATTTGGTTACCAGGACATCTATTTTGTTTTCGGTTCCGTCAGTAAAAATACAAACTATAAAAACTATTTTTTTTGTCAGGTACTAGCATTTCGTACTAATTATATATTTTTATTGATAATACATAATTCCGTACTCTGACATTTTGATTTGTTTCGTTTGCAATCACACGTAAAAACTCCGAGAGTCTATGAAGGCAGCGTTATTGCTCTGTACATCCGGGACATTATTAAACTAGGAAGTGTCACTTTGAGCCCATACTTTGTTTTATCTCTTAAATCAAAAAGAGGCCTGAATGAACACATTGTTGCGACGCTGGACGCTGCGGCGGCTCCCAACTTGGAGAGGTAACTAAATGAGAGACATTGAAATTCGATGTGCAATGGTCCATTGTCCTTGTCCCCCTCCCCAGCTGCTGAAATTATTTTTGTGTGACAGATCTCCATGTTGGCACCTCGGTGGCGACTTTTGACGTAAGAAAAATCGAATTAACTCCTTTGGAGCAGCGGAAACTCACGTTTGACTCCCACGCCATGGTGATGGAACTGGCGAGTAGTGGTGAGGAAAAGCCATAATATTTAGACATACTTTTCCCTCAAATATAAAATAAAAAGTGCGGTTTTTTGGTGTTGACATTTTTGCATACTCCCTGCTGTGAACAAGGACAACTTAAAAAAAAATCCACATTAAAACAATCATCAAAATTGTAAATCTGTATGCAGTTCATCCAAAACTTGAATACAAATAAATTATTTTAAAAAAATACTTTGGGCATCAGGTTTGGACAAGCGGCAGGCTGAGCTGATTGTCTCCGCACTGGTGACTTTGGCGACAGCTAACATGGACATCGTTTACAAAGACATGGTGACCAAGTCTCATCAGGTAGGAGAAAGGAAAAGCGTCGCTGTGAGTGCTTCATATTCTCTGTCCTAGTAACGTTCTAGTCGTAGTACTAGTCTTCTGTCATTTCTTCTTTTGGCAGGAAATTGCACTGCAGCAGATCATGGCCCATTTGGACGCCATCAGGAAGGACATGGTGATTCTGGAGAAAAGTGACTTTGCCAACCTGCGCTCTGACAACATAGTACGATTTTCTAGAATGCATATGGATTCCGCAATAAACAACCGGGATGAAATGCTGTTTTTGTCTGGCAGAAGATGAAGCGAGAACTGGAGCAGCTGCAGAACCGATTAAAGGTGATTGAGATGCTTGTGTTTTTGCTACATTGTGGGGACCAAATTCTATCATTAATGGTGAACGTTTTGGTGGACCCCACCATTTCAAACCTATGTTGAGAGTCAAGATTTTTTTTAGAGTATAACTGTGCATTATGTCAATGGTGTGTCCCCACTAGGACAGAAAAAATGTTTTTGTGTGTATGTAAATGAGCCAAAGTACTGTATCTGTATTCAGGAGGAAAGTGAGAAAGTACGAGCGGAAACCAAACTGGACATCAACCTGGAGAGAAGCCGTGTTTCTGACATGGTGAGCACGTGTGCGTGCAAACGTGCGCATTTGACTAAAACTAAACTCCTTGTGTCCTGCCAGTTCACAGAACAAGATCGGAAACTAATGGAGGCCAATACAGAGTTTCATCAAAAGGTAAACACATAATCTTGTGCGAACTAATGGTGACACTTTTTTCTCATAGGTCTGAAGTTTGGCATTTTTAAATGATATTATTGTTTAATATGTGTATTTAGAGAGCCGAACTAGAACATGACAACATGGAGACCAGCAAGAAGATGGACCTGCGGGTGGCTTCGCTCAAAACGGTTCTAGAGTCCCTCAAGCTGGAGACTGTTCGCTACCTTGCAGGTAACAACTGCCATTCAAGTCGAAAAAAAAAATATAATAATAATAATAATAATTGTCTGTGTTATGTTAGGACCTTTATAGTGAGCCCTGTGTGTTTTGTGTTTCCATAGCGACAGTGTTTTCCTGCCTGGCCATTGCCCTCGGGGTTTATCGGTTTTGGCGGTGAAAGAGTCTTCATACAACTCTGAAAAGGCCAGCTGAAGAAAACTTCAAACCTGCAGCAATTTTTGTATTTTTTTTTTTTTATTTCAAAGCGGAATCTTTGGTGTGTTTTCAAATATACGTGTACGGACCATTGAGATATGTGGAACATCTATTTGTCACCCGTATTGTAATGGAAAATGTTCAGAAGTCGCAAACTGATGTTTTGAAGTTCCAAAGAAACAAACTCACATGTATCAAAACAAGCATTACACATAGAGAAAAACACCATGACCAAAATAATGAAATAATTTGCCTTCATATGCATATCTTGTCAATACATCTTGTAAGGTATTCTTTTAAATAATGTAAAATTGCACACTGAAAAATAAATGGGCATGCAAAAGATTAACATATACAAGGCTAATAACGTCAAATATACCAACGTACACTTATCTTTACAGTTGTACTGAAGACTTTTATGTATAAAATGTAAAAAATTACTTCGAAGAGCGTAATCCTTGGCTCAAATATTGTAAGAGGGGATAATTAGAAAAATGTTAAAATGGGCTTAAAAAAAATACTCGCTTAGCGACATCCCTGATTCCCACTTTAGTAAGCCCAAAGTGGCATAATAATGAGACAAAAAGTCATGTTTAAATTCACCAAACCTTTATTTAACTTTGTAAGCAGAACAATTAAACCAAGAACAGTCCGTTTCTAAACCTTTATTGAAACTCCAAAAACACCAAAGAGGGGAGGACAAAAAAAAAAAAAAGAAGTGCCCTGCAACTTTCCATTGACGCGCCATTTCCCACGGTCCAACGGGATTGATGCTTACCTTCGTCCAAACGAGGGGTTAACGAAACTACTACTTGAACCAGTTTCATTCAAATCACTGGTACGCCAGAGATTCCAAAAATACTTTAATGTATAAATTAAATCATTTACACGTTGCGCCCGAACAGGAAACGTTTATGGAAACAGCAGCAATGCGTAGAACTCGGCACAAATACCAAAATGTATTCAAGTTAAATCGCCGGCCAACCAAAGACTTTTTCCTTCAAAACAAAGAAAAAGCGCAGCCGAGACGCTGCTCACAGTCTCTTTTCTTCTGATTGCACGTCTGTTAAAAGTTGCTCGTCTTCTTCCTCCGCCTTGACCGCGGGCTCGCCTTCGCATGCCTCGGAATCCGCTTCCTGCTTGATGGAGGCGGCCAAGGCGCACGGCTGAGAATCCTCATCTTCTTCAGCCTTCACCAACATGCCCAGCGGGTTTTCTGTCAGCACCTTATTGGGCGATGGCGTCAAATCCAGGTACGAAGACGTCTTGAGGGGAATGACAGTAG
The DNA here is from genome assembly GCF_059441005.1 of Hippichthys cyanospilos. Classification (NCBI taxonomy): domain Eukaryota; kingdom Metazoa; phylum Chordata; class Actinopteri; order Syngnathiformes; family Syngnathidae; genus Hippichthys; species Hippichthys cyanospilos. The sequence goes on along the minus strand of NC_142386.1, from coordinate 3,960,819 downwards.
CGGATCAGTCAACATGAAAAAGATTTTTTTATTCTTTACGGTGACATTATTCGTGCTTTGGATACTCACATTTTTATAATCCTCGAAACATGAAGGATGGAAATTCTATGACCAGAAAAGATGCAAGAAAGTGATTAGATAGCGTGTCAAAAACTACCCCCCCACCCCAAAAAAAGGTCAAAGGTCCCACACACCTTATCATCAACCCTGATGGCATTCTTGAGGAACCAGTCCTCCTCTTCCTCCACCCAGTATGTTTCAAAGGGCTCCTGGCAGATTTCGCACAACTGTCGAGGAAGCGACATTTTAAGATTGGGGTAAAGAATGACAAGTTTTTCTTAAGACCTGGCCGCACCCGAAATAATGGTTTGGAACTGATTTAATTTGCAGTTCTGTGTGCAAAACCTGGCCCATGTAAGTAGTACTTTCTTGGTAAGAATGTAGTCATCTATGATCATTGAAGATTCATGTGCTGTAAGAACTTTACAGCTACCCTCATTTTCCAACTAATTATGATCAAGAAGTGTTTTTTATACAAGTTACTTAGCTACAGTAGTAAAGTCAAATTTGCAGACAGATTGGGTCACGACAAGTCACGCTGTTAAGAACGGGACCCACCTCTGCGACTTGATCTTTAGCAGCCTTGACACTCTGAAATTCCTTCTCTTTGGCCGCCGCCTGACTCTTCTGAACCTCCTCCTCGTTCTCCTTCTCAAAGAACAGGCTCTTGGCTCGCTCCTCCAGGTCAGCGATCTCTTCAAACTCAATCCAGTCCTGGCAAAAACAACCAATCGAGATGACACATTGAGAACTTCTGGCTTCTCCAGTAAAAGCAGAGTCAAGAACATGCCTGGTTCCTTACCGTGAGGCCATAATACCAGCGGCGGTGCGTGATCTTTTTGCCAGCCACCTTGCCAGCGTGGTTTTGCCTAAAGTGCCAATCCAAGTGGTCGGCGTACAGGTCCGTCTGCGCAGCGGTGAACCTCATGCTGCACAAACAGCATTGGTTCCCCGAGTATAGCTTGGTCACCACACTCTCGTAACGTCTGGAGGGGCACAACAAAAGCATGACCGAGAGATCTACTGAATGACCACTCAGCAATAATTCACTGCCATCGATAACTATAGATGTCAAAAATCCAATTTTACAAAGTTGGCAGGGAAAGAATTGGTAAAACTCCTGAAAACCGAAACAAAATGCTCACTGTTTCATATCATCCAGCTTGAAGTTGGTGAGATCGGGGAAATCATCTTCAACCTCCTCGTCTTCCTCCTCCTCGACAGGAGGCGCCTCTGGTGCTGCTGCGGGTAACTCTGGGAGGGGGAAAATAGAAGGTCGGCATTAACAAAATGGCGTTCGATAAGGAGAACAGAGAGCATAATGCAGCGGAAAGGAAGGTGGACCGACCGCTGTTGGGAGCGGTACTATCGGGCTGTGACCCTTTGATGATGCCGGTGGAGATAAGTTTGGAAAGCAAGTCGTTGACGTCGACCTGACTGAAGTGGTTCTCTGCTGGAGGCATTTGTGGGGCTGTGGGTGGGAAAAAAAAAAAAAACATCCATTAGACAAACTGGATTTTTTTTCTTTTTGTAACCATGATCTCACCTGGCTGTGCAAAAGGCAGCTGGTTCTGAGGCAGGAAAGGTTGGTTCATGTTCAAAACGTTTACCTGAGCGCAAACAACAAACATGAGCATGACAAACAAACATTCAAATCCACTTAACTGTAGTACATAATGACGCTCACCGGCTGCTGCATGTTGCCCGAAGCCACTACGGTGTTGAAATAGGGGTCAGCGCTTGGCTGACCAAAGGTAGGACCGGGCAAAAAGTTAGCTGCGGGTTGCAAGTTTGACGGCGTGGGAAAGGCCATTGGCGCAGGGTGGTACTGGGTGCTGATGGGCTCCGGGAACGGCTCCGGGTAAGGCTCCGGGAACGGCTGCTGTGCCATTGTGAAGTTTTGCGGAGGTGGGAGGTTGTTGTCATACATGGGAGGGTGCAACGGATGCATGGGAATGCCCAGCTGAGGCACGAATCCTGGGGGAACCTGTTGGCCAGGGGGGTTATCAAAGTGCGTTTCCTGAGGAGGCATATCAAACCGGGGTCCGGGCTGGCCGGGCGCCTCGAAACATATTGGACCAGCGGGGCCTTCCAGCCGCAGAGCGGGATTCTCAAAGGGCAGTGGCCGCTGCTGGAAGCCCATTGGGCCAGGTCCCGGCCCCAGGTTGTTGTCAAAGCACTGGAGCGGGTTCTCAAAGTGCCCAGGACCCGGTCCTTCAAACACTGAGGGAACCTGCGGGCCCAAAGGACCATCAAAACAAACCATATTGTCCATGGTCCTTAGTGGTCCCTGTGGTATGTGTGGTCCATCAAACCGCTCTGGCATGTTAAGAAGGGGCCTGCCTGCGTGATGACCCTCAAAGTGGGACGGCTCACTGTACCTGCCAGGAGGGTGGTGTGGTCGAGACAAACCCATGTGTCCATGAAGACCTTCGTGCGGAGGGGTGTGTCCTGGGGAATTACTTGACTGATGAATATTAGACAACAGTGCCCCAAGCATAGGATGGGGAGCGAGGGGAGGTTCAGAAGGAAGGGGCCCATCGTCTGAGTGTACGCTGTTGGGACTCTCGAAGCGCGGAACTGGGCTCATGTCGGCCATGTCCTTCTGGTGGAGCGGCGAGAAGCGCTCACGCTCAAACATGGGGACCAGAGGTTCGTGAGCAGACGGGCTCGGACAGTTCCTGTGAACCAGAGCGCCAGAGTGCGGGGGACCTTCCAGTCGCCGGTGGTCGCGGTGCCTGGACTCGCCCGGTGGGCCGTACCGCCGCGGGGCGTCGTAGCCACTTTTCTGCTCCTCTCGTTGACGCTCAGTCAAGGGGGAGTTCCACTCTCTTTCACCTGTAAGTAAAAATATGCGCCATGAAGAAATACGTATATGCGTTCCAACTGTAATATGCATTTTTCATTTACATTTGTTTAGTCACATTTAACTTTTTCACTGCTTTAAATGTCAATGATCCCATTTTGCCCAAGCTAGCAGCGAATGAGGTAATAGTCCATCCGTCACTACGAAACTTATGTCAAGCACAAACACAGCCAATGTATGGAGTACACTTACTGGACTCTCTGGGGTCAACCCTCCTCCTGAAACGAAGTCCTGGCAAAGATTTAAGTGCAGGGAACTCTTTTCCGTGGTTGTACTCCTCGACCATGGGTGTGAGCGGTGGTCTTTGTTCGTTTTGTTCCATGCTTCTCCCCTCTTCTGTCAAACAAACAACTTTAGACATACATTCAAAATATAATGGTGCTCACTGATTTCTTAAGATCATTCCCTCACCCAGTTCCTGAGGTGCCCGGCTTGTCCCCTCACATTCCTCCAAACCGTCCCAGCCTTCAACATTGGAACGATGTGCCACCTGAGTCTTTTTCAGCTTAGACTTGTGCTCAAAGTACGTCAACTGAGCCTGGTCCAAGGAGTCGGGGGGTGTGACCTGCAATGTCTTTTGGGGGGAAAAGTTGTCGGTGGCATCCCAATTTTCTGGTTGCTGTTGCTTCTCTTCCTGGTACTGGAAGAAGGTCTTGATCTTGTGGGCCATGTTCAGGAAGTCCTCTTGCGAAATCTCCCCGCTTTCGAGACTCTTGCTTGCCTGCGGATAACAAAATGGTCAAAGTTTTATTTTGCAGCAAACAATCTCTGAGATGACAAACCTTCCTGTATTTGCCCATATAGTTTTTAAATAGACGTACCCTTCGAAGCAAATCTTTCTTGGATGCAGAGTTGAGGACTTCGGGTATCTGAAGGTTGGCGTCTACGCTGAGACGGTGTTTCGGGGTCCGGGGTGTAGTGGGTCGTGTTGGAGTGTTGTAGGTTTTATGCCTCTGAGGCGCCAGCTTCGCGTGAGAGTCTCCTGGTTTCGGACTGAAAGCGCAAAGACAGACCATTCATCTTAACAATTGAGCTAACAACGGTTGAGATGAATATAACATTACGAATATGAGTGACTCACTGTTTGTTCTCATCCCAGCCACTTCTCCAACGTGGAGGAGGATCTTTGACTGGATTGCTGCCTCCATCGTGGCTCCGAGGAGAGTCTCTGGACTTGGAGCGGCGGTCGTCCACGGGTGTTTTAGACCGGCGGTCGTCCGCCGGAGTCTTAGATCTGCGGTCGTCCACGGGAGTTTTGGACCGGCGGTCGTCCGCCGTGGTCTTAGCCCGGTGATCATCTGCCGGAGTCTTCGATCGGCGGTCATCCACTGGCGTTTTTGAGCGTCTGCTCTCCGCCTGGTTCTTCTTCGAGGCTGGTCTGTCATCCCGCGTGTTCTTTCCGTGGGTCGACTCGTCACCCCTGACCCTCCTTTGTTTGTCCGTCTTGCGTGATGGTGACGGGGACAGCGAGGTGCTCCTGGTTCTGCTTTTTGGCGACCTTCTACCTTTTCTCTTTGGCGAGGAAGGAGAACGTGATCTGGACCTGGAGCGCGTGCGCTTCCAGGTATGCGTTCGAGCATTGCCGGCAACCTTTTCTAAAAACCCAAGCGTGGCCACAGAGCCATTCTGCAGCCTTCCTTTGTAGGCTTTTGGTAACTCAATGACCCGAGGAGGCTCATCTCGCTTGTCGCCACATCTTTTCTTCTCTTTTTCCTCATCCTCTTTGCTGTCTCCTGCCTTATCCAGGCAGCGTTTCTTCAACCGAGGGTCTTTCTTTGTGTTGTCTGTAGACTTTTGGTTCTCGACCTCTGCGTTCTTATTTTTACTCAGGACATTTTTCAATACCGGAGAAGACTTCACGCCGGGCTTCTCATCCTTTTTTGGGATCCGTCCCTTATCTGATTGGAGCGTTTTATCTGGTGCTCTTTTCTCTGGCGTTACAACAGGAATTACAATTGCAGGAGGGGGTTCCTTTTTACCAATTGGCTGCTCTTTGCTTTTGGAGGGTCCAGGGGGTCCTACGCGATTCAAACGTGGGTCTCTAGTGGGTAATTTGGGGTCACTCTGAGGCTGAGGAGTAACCAGGGGTCGAACCACAGGTGTAGGCTGGCCAACCGGCTTTGGCGATGTCACCAGAGGTACTGGGTTTGGCGTTAATAGTGAAAATCCTCCAGCCTGCAACATAATATTGTATGGAAATTAATTCACAGTCGGACCTGTCTAACATAAAGCTATCTTCTACTAAGGCTAACTTTGCAAACTATTAAAACTGACGACAGCATGTGAACACAAACATTAACCTAACAGATCCAAATTGGCTTGCCTACCAGCTGAGCTTTGGTCTGCTCCAGTTCCAGCTCAATCTTCTTCTGCTGAAGTTCAAGAAGCTGCTTTTGTTTTGCCAATAGCTGCTGTCTGATCAGCTGCTCTTGGGTCAAGCTGGACTGAATTACTGGCGGAGGCTGTTGCGGCGGGGCAGGACGAGGAGAAGGGGCCTCCTCGGACTAGTCCAGAAAACGGGTGTATGAGGGACAGAAATGACACGATGAGAAATTGAAGAACAGAGTCTCCTACCTCCAATTATGACCAGTTATTATTACATTAGAGTGCTGTTTTCTGACTACACACCTGTTTCAAAAACTTTGGATTGACGTGGATGCTGGCATTGACTGTAGGCGGCAGAGGCTTGATAGGCCACGCCGGATCCACTGAGTTAACCCGTACGTCTAGCGCGTACAGTTTCTTCAGAGGGAACACTTCGTCCCATGTTGATCGCAACTTGAACAAACTCTTCCTAGTGTTCTCATCCACCTACAAACAAAGGACATTGCTTGGTCCACAGCTACTTAGGGAGCAAATGTAAGATCGATAACATTTTAGAAATTGCCACATATTTAACACTTAAATGGATCAATAGCTTTAATGACAGAACTCTAAACACAATATAGCACGGGACTACAAACGACATAGCAAGGAACAAATGTACGCTAAAGGTGAACCAGTTTGTATTAAAAAAAATGCAAAAAGGCATCAAGAAGAACAGTACCTTTTCAAAGACACATATAAATGAAGGGATTAGGTTTTTAGCAAACACTGCAAGGTACTCTCCTCCAACATTCTTCACTATGGAATCCACTAAGTACAAAACTGGAAGCTTCTCAGCTGCTGGGGCCTAGAGCGATAGAAAACTCAACAAGTTTAGCACACAACAGGGGTTAAAAAAAACAACATTTCAGAATAAATGGAAAAATGCTTAACAATGGCAAAAAGTGTCCCACAAAATTTTTTGACATCACTAAATAAACAAATCTAAAAGATGGAAAAAAAATTAGGCTAAGCGATGATCCAAGCTTCCTCGTCCACAAAAAAGTCAAAAGGTTCCTCTTGACAACCAGTCTGGATTGACTCCAGAGTGAACGAGGAAAAATGTCCAGGAGTTGGAGAGTGGGGAAGAAAAAAAAAAAAAAGGGAGCTGTCACATCCTTGAGTCAATTTACCTCCAGAGAGGGTCTTTCCCATGAATGAACCACTCTCTGTACTTTACCCTGGTGAGTCTTCAGCTTCAGTGGCTCGTCATGGTTTTTCAGTCCTCCAACCCCCCCAAAAATGTCCATCACTATTATGCTTTAAAACCGGCTCATTTTATTTTGGCAAGTATTTTGAAGCAGCTGCTGTCAAACCGCTATGACTCAACGCTATGACTTAACCAAGCAGCATCTGTGGAATGTTTTTCAATGGCCGCTTCAACTTTTGTCAGTAAAAAGGAAGCAGACTTGTACCAATAAATTACTCTGGGAAACGAAAAAAATGACAAAAAGCACATTTCACATTTTTTATTATTAAACATGTTAGCCAGTCAAGAACAGTTTCAAAAGTCACTCCCGAATAAAGGCAGGGTAAACGTGACCGAAATCAAACTTGTGTTACGTCATGCGTCAAAATCCAAACAATGAGCACTGAGGCACACTGCTGACTAAAATTTACTCCACTCGAAGCGCACATTTGATGTCCAGCTAACTTTTTTCTGTACTTAATTTGTCACATCATAAGACCTGATGGGTATTAAAAAAAAATCATCACTGTGGTCTCAAGGTCTTTTGTAAATTCTTATTTCTGATCTATGTAAACACGGCGAATCTTCCAGAAAATGCACAACAACTAAAGAGGTAGGAATCCACAAGGGGAAAAAAAAACATCTACTGAAACGCTATTTACTTAACCAAATTGGGTAATGAGTACTCAATGTGCTCAAGGTCGAAGCTTGTTTATTCCAAATCGAGGCCACGGGCTAGACCACAACGAATCTCATCGCTAAGCTTAAGATACCTTGAACACAACAGTATTAAATTAAACATAAGTTAAATATAGAACACCACATAGCCATTGATATATAAACATTAGATATGTTTACCAAGCAGGTTAGACACCCGCTTTTTAATTGTCAAATAATCGAGGCTTCTTAAAACGACTTATAAATGACGAAAAAAATATTCAGGCCTGAAATAATGACAAATGACCTTCATGATCGGACCAATTCACGCGCAAGGACTAATAGATTTATAGCAAAATAAACATCGGAATAGATGTTTATTAAGTTTAGCTGACGACTACTAAAAAGTACTCCAACTTCCTGCTCGACGGCCTGTAAACGTTATTCAATAACAGGGTGATCTAAAATTTAAACCGAACCAACACAACGACGTTAAAATGTCACGTTGCAAATAGTGTTTTAACCGACTTCGGTTCACTTATGCAACACGAGGTCATCACGAGTGAGCGACCTTCGATGGTTAAAAAGATAGATGCATGACTGTATTTCAGTTCGATGACAATAGATTAAATTTAGGGATTGTATTATTGCGTTGCTAACAGGAAGGAACGTTGCCAGAGAAGAGCGAAGGCGAGACGACATGTTGTGACTAGTGCCCGACGCCATGTTTAAGCTAGCAAGCGGCTACCATACGTCGACACAAACAATCGATCATTTGGAACAAAAATGAATATTCTTATCATAAAAACCTTAGTTATTTGTGCTTCAATAATCGCGACGATATCCTTGGCGAAGTTGACGTTTTCCTCGGCCAGGATGGTCAGCATGTTGATGTGCGGTTTGCTGTTGAATGTGAGGTCTTCCAGCGAGGACTGATACTCTTGGCAGGCATCTTCCCTCGCCGCGCTGTCGTCCATCTTCGAGCGGGGAAAAGCTACACCAACTTTGTCGCGAGCGTACGCATTGAGTAGGAGACAGTCCATTAACTCATGAGGGGAAACAAAATCCTTGCGTTACCTCAACGGAACTGCTAGTTTCGATCTTTTCTTCTTTTATTAACGGTTTCGAGAGGAGACGGCAACCCCTCACCACTTCGCCGACGCCAACAAAATGGCGTTTTCGACTAAAGGCCTTTATACGTCACCAAAACGAAACGTGTCAGCGCGTTGCGATTGGCTCGTTTCATTTAAACGGAAGCAAATGTTCGATTGTCAATTGGATCTTTCTCAGTAACAGACACAAGAACTAGCCAATCAGAGAAGCGAGAAGTGGTGCGAGTTTAATAATTGCGCAACGAACATCGACGCAGATGGAGGGATTTTTTTTTTTACTTAATGAAGAAAATAGAACAAATACTTAGCGTATAGTGAACTATAGTCGTAATATTTGGTTTAAGCATCCGTTGCAAACATTAATCTTACAAGTATGTTTTATCTTTCGGTAACATGTACTTGGCATATTTTGTGGTAATATACTGCCCCCTATTGGTGGCAAGCGCGCAAACATTGACAAGTGACAAGCCACGTTTTCCAAATTTGATAAGCGGTTTAGATAATGAAATGATGCATATGTAAGAAGTCACTGAGTAATTATTTGCAATCAAGTTAATGGAAACAAGATATCGGTAAATGTCACCTCTAGCTAACCTCATTAATGACAAATTAGAATAAGTGAAAACACTAGAACGATCATGGTTCACTCGTGACATAAAAACACACCTAAAGCATTTTAATGACTGACTTTACATGCACGTTAAATTGAAAATGAGTCTCTTAATTTCGTAAACCAGAAACACTTTTAAGTCATGGAAACAAACATACACACTTTTTTTTTTGTATTTCAGGGTGGAAGCAGAATTGTCTTTTGGTCCAATCAGGTTAAATCACTAAAGTAGAATCAGTGTTATTGCTGTCTGCACTTTTACCTTTCAGTCTTTTAGTGAGCCACGTAATTGGAATTCAGCACAAAGTAGTCATCATTTCACTGGTTCCATAGTTAAAAGATTTGTCCACTACAGCTGTAATTCAAAGACATGAAAACCAAAACCAAAAAACAAAAGCTTAAGCTGATGTATTGATTTTTTTTGGCCTCAGACATCATTTGCATATTAAGGAAAAATTAAAATGGAGAATTTAGAATGTGTACAACATATTTGTAGCGCAGAGGCGGGAAGATTTATTACAGTATTATACATAAATAGGGATGTGTTTTGGGCTTATTGTAACAGTTCCTCTTTTTTTTTTTTAATCATGGCTCATGTATATTAGGCTGAAAACTGGCCTTGTTGCTGTTCCACACATAAATGACAATTGAATGACTATAAATGAAAACATTAGGTCCCATTTGAAAAGCTTCATATGATGCTTCGTATTTTATCAAAGTGTTTGCTGAATAACTTCCTGTTATCAAACAACATCACGCGGAATGGTCCTGTCTTGAAAACGACATTGTTCCATGTTACCGGTACAGACTTTTTTTTCAAAAAGGAAACTGAATTCAAAATATAAAAGTAAAAGTTGAATGTCATCCAAAGCAAATTTTGGATATTCGGTATTAAAATAAAGCACGTGAAACTGTGGGCGTAGAGGAGGGGTCCCAAAAGTATGTGCCAATTTGATCCTCTCCGTGATCCATCCACGAGCAGGTTTATTCAGTGTATCAAGTCCTCAAGCGTCCGAGTCTTCGCTGCTGTCTCGGCTGATCTCGATCTGCAGTGACGGCAGGTTGTCCAGCCGGCTCTTCTTCATCTTGTGGCTTCGACGCTCCTGCTTTTGCTTGATCATGGCGCCCCACACCTTCTGCAGCGTGGTGTCGTCCTCTTCCTCGCCTTCCCTCTTGGCACGCTTACCCCTGTGTCTCCTGCTGCGGCGCGAGGACGAGAACGTTTCCGACGACCCGCCGCTCGGCCCGCGTTCCTGACTTCCCGTCTTTTCCTCTTTGTCGCCCAGTCGGCTCCAAAGGCTGCCTGCGGTCGGATTTAAAAATAACGTCCCCTAAGTCATCTAGATTCCTGCCTTAACTTGTGAATCAATACAAGACCAGGCAAGATTGATATGTGTGATGTCCTCACTTGTCTTTCTGTCTTTGGATGACTTGGATGAGGTGCCTCTGTCCCGGCTGACAACACCCAGCCGGCGGTGCACGTCACTTATTGGTTCTCTGGCAGGTGGAGGAGTATCTCTCGGGGAGACAGGAGACTGAGAACGTCCCCTTTCATGTGAGTAGCGCCTCTTCCCAAGGCGCTGTCGAACATCTGTAAAAAGAGGAATGGTAAAATTACTTTGGTGTTTTTATTTTTTTGTCACTATGTTGAAGTGCTGGCAGGAGTTTCATTTTTTAGCATTTTGGCATATACACAGTAGCATAGAAAATACCAGAATTTGACCCCCAAATTAAGGGTGCGTCTTATATTTGCGGAATTACGGTACTTGGCGGCCTTCCCACCTGTCTTCCCACTGTTAACTGCTGGGGCTTGCTGCCTGTGCTGAGACAGCCCCTGCCTCTTCTCCTCAAGCAGCTGTCGCACGTCAGTCACTTTGCTGGGTGACGGGGACTTGGTCCTGCTTTGTGATGCCGATTCTCCCACCCGGTTTCTGTTCAGGACGAGATACTGAGTTAGCACAGGCTGACAACAGCAATTATGAAAAGAGAATTAGTTGGAAAACCTAATGAAAAATTATGGTAACCCTAGCGACGATTGAAAATAATTTTACCATCGGGACAATTTCGATCAGGGTACCTTCTAAAAAAACATCAAAAGTGCCTTATAAACTGTAATCAATGACTCGGGGACATCTGTGGATTTGACTCCATCTCTGGCCTTCCTGTGTGGAGTTTGCATGTTCTCCCTGTGCCCTTGGAGATTGCGTGTTCTCCCTGTGCCCATGTGGGTTTTCTCAGGGGTACTCCCACATTCCCAAACACATGCATGCTTGGGTGTGTTTGTGAGTGTGACCGGTTGTTAGTCCCTGCGTGCCTTGTGATTGGCTGGCGGTTCAGAGTGTACCACGCCTGCTGCCGAAAGACAGCTGGGATGGGCACCAGCAAGCCTGCGATCCATGTAAAGACAAGCGGTTAAGAAAATGGATGGACTTTCTCAAGGCAACAGTGTGTACACTTAGCGTAATTCTACTAGTATTAAAACAGGCTCGCAGTTCAGACCTGATGCTCTTCAGCTGCCCCTCCAACTCGTCTGCATACATCGTCATCTTCTTGCTCTTCTTTGGGGACGGTGTGGAGATCATCTTCAGTTCCAGATCGTAGTCCATCTCGTCCGATTCCGACCATGGGGGTGGCGAGCGCTCCGGCCTGCTTCGGGAACCCGCCGTCGGATGCCGTGAGAGCGGGCTGCTTTTGTCTCCTTTTTCTTTGAACTCCACCACCCGGTCATCCGAGTCCATGTCCTCGTCACCGTAGTCCTCCTCGTCCTCTTCTTCCTCCTCTTTGATGGGCTCCTCAGGTAAATTGACCAGGTCTGCTGCAGGAATGAAAGGTTTGTCACTTCAAGTGTCTTTTCAGGTTTTTTTTTTCGTTATAATGATGATTCCGGACCTAAAAATCTTGGTTTGTGGATACGTTTTGAGTGTGTGTGTGTTTTCCTTTATACCGGAGTGTCGATGCGTGTATGGTGGAGTGTGTCCCATGCTGTCTCCAATGAGAGGCTTCTTGCTCTTGATGACGTCTCGCTGGAGCCGTCGGTTGTGGAACCTCCTCTTCCTGGAGAAAATGAAGCAGAATTAAAAATGATTTCTGCTTCAATCCATTGTGCAAAGAAACCTCGTACTACTTCAGTCTGCTTTGGAAGACAGTAAAGAAAAAGACTAAGAGTTTTTTTTTTATCTATTACATTTTGGTTTTGTTAAGAACATGCCTTTTTCCACAGCATGTGCACAACTGCTACTCTTCAAAGCTAGCTATATAATTTAAAGTTTTTAACTATGAAACCAGATGAAACAAAAATAAAGTGCATCTGTATTATTTAAAAACAAATGTAGAACGCAATCAATTGTAGTTTCACGGGAAAAAAAAGTTCCAAAATATTATATGAAGAACTAGCACAAATTAAAATTAAATAATACATAAAAATGAAAATTCTGATTATTCTGCTTGGTGCTGGGATTGATCACTAATCATTCCAAAAGGGTGGCAATGTGTTTTGACTTACCAGGAGTTGCTGAGAATTCCCTTCATGCCTCCGTAGTTGGGGTTTCCATACTTCATGTAGTACCGACTGCGCCGGGAAGCACCCAGCTCTTTCTTGTCATCTGAAGAAGAATATATATAAAGATCTGGTTCATCTACGGATGTCCATTCTTTCTCATGTCAAGATGTAGCTGCAGAGGAGACCTTCGGTTGCAAAGCGAAGAAGGATCTTGTTTCCTTTGAAGGGTTTGATGGCAGGACGCGGCTCGTTCCTTAGCAGAGACTCTCTCTCGGCCTGCGACAAGTCGTCCTGCTGATGTCAAATTAAAAAAAAATTTCATGCCATGAGACTGATTACTGAGGGGCTGTAATACATTTCAAATTTGTGCAAACATTCTTAAAGAGACAGTTATTTGTGGGGACTCGTTACCTGGCCGGCCTCCACCTTTGTTGTGCGCTCCTCTTCCCCGTCACTGTCTTTGGCGCACTCCTCGCTGCTCTTCTTCACCTCCTCATCCACATCGCCACCTTCGTCGTCTGTCCCTTGGCTCTGACGACCTGCGATCAGAACTCCCATCATGGCATTCGCCCTGACCCTTTTAAGGGAATCATTTGTTCCTTTACTGACTTTTGCTGGGGTTGCCCGGCTGGGTGGTACGCCCCGTATCTGTGATGCCGGCGTGCAGGTCCGGCATTCGGCTTGTGTTGATGAAGGCTCTAATGGCTGTATTGTCATCCAGCCAAACTACATTGCCTGGGGAAATGTACATTTTATTATTTCTATACAAATACTTGAGTCAATGGAGTGTTTGCCCAACCATCAAGTGTGAGATTAACCCATCCGCAACCATCGGCGGTGATATCATTCTTAAAATATTGACGCAAACCTGTCATTTCATTAAGACGCATATTTCCTAAAAGGAAATGAATGCATTGGTGGAACAAGTCTGTGGAGTGGGGGGGAAAGGCGAGCATGCTTACAGGAAGTGTCGTCAATCCACTCAATGTGCGCGGGGGGATATTCCTTAAAATACCCAAAGACGTCCTGGGTGCTCATGTCGTCGACGCCAGTGATGTGGACAGCCTCCATGCGCACTTTGGGGATGGCTGAAGACATGTACAGTCAACGCAGTTTTCAATACAACCACAAAAGGTTTTTAGTTTTTGTGGTCTACGTCTCCTCCTACCTTTCTTTACAGCATCTTTATCCAGAAAGATGTTGCGCTGAGTGGCGTTCACTTCACCATGGAAATGGAAACGCCTCGCTCGCTTTTCTTTCCTCTCGATGGCCTCCTGGCGGGAACACAATCAACGCATGAATCGAAGTTGAACCGCAGAAAACACGTGCGGAGCGTTTTTAGTTTTTACCTTCGAATTGACGTCAATACCGGTGATGAAGGCTCCAGCTTTGTTCTCATATCGCCTGCTCATATCCTGCAAACAGAGCAAATCCACACTCGTATCAAACACAAAACCTTTGGGATGTGAGTTGGATGAGAAATTTATTTTCAAAGAGGCAGAACAGTGCATTCCAGGGCACATTGAAGGAAAAAAATACCAGAATGAATCAAAATCAAAACCATGGTAACTACACATCTGCACCGAGCTCAATACAATGGATGTGAAATCAACACTGTGATGCCACATTTGTTTGGAGGGTTTCTGTCATCAAACATATCCTAGGGTGGACACACAGGGCAGTACATTGCACACAAATCCACTCAAACCTGAAAAACGTCACAGACAAATGACAAATCAAATGATTAAGTTCTCAGTCTCTAACACTGCAACTCATGTTGACAAATTCAGCTAATTATCCCAAAGAGAAAACGAGGAATGGAATGCAAATACCCAGAAAGAGCTTTAAAATGTATACGTAATACCACCAAGATTGATTGTGAAAAAGCCGAATAACCGGGCGCTGGACAACAAAACGATATTGTCCAACAGCGTTATGAAATATCAATCGCTTGAGCAAATGAAACGATGAAGAATGTTTTAAGTGCGTTTTCCCAATGCGAGTTTGGAGGCAACGCCACAGGATGGTGCTTGGCAACAAGTGACAAAAACGCACGACTTTATTCAGCCAGCCGCGTCTCAATTTGTCTAAAAAAAAAAAAAATCATTAAGAATGCAGAACAATGATGTGCAAAACAGCCACCATGAGTTCCGGCGGATCGATGTTACCACAAGCCCGCTGTCCCTCCACAGTTCCACGGGACACAGAGGACGCCAGCGCCGTGTCTGGTGAGGCCCAAGGGGGGACAACCTACCGGCAGTAGATCCTTTACGGAGCGACTGATGGAGATATCTTCGGCTTCCAGCTCGCCCTCCTCCACTTCCATGGGTTCGGCCCCGCGGCCGCCTCTGTCGGACTCCGAGTCGGACTCGGAGTCTGAACGGTCGGAGCCGCTGTCCGATTTCACCGACAGTCGCAAGCTGCGCGCCGCCGCCATGATAATGTTGCGAACAACGGCTTGCTGCTGCTGTGGTTGGTTGCCCCTTTTCTTCTTCTGTTTGTTTTATGGCAGTTTGAAAGCAACTTCTTAGTGTTTTACCGCCACCAACTGGCATGGAGTATGGATCAACTACATTAGGCCCCCTTGTACAGGCGGTTCGTTACCCGCGGATTCACGTGTTACGGAAATGTTGCCAACATTTTTAAATGGATTCCCCCCCTCTCCTATTTGAATGTTTACCAGTGTTATTTCGCGACGATTTTTCTTCTTTCAGTGATTTCTATTTATTACATCTACAGTATTTCCTTCAAATATTGCATATTTGTGTTCACGGATAGCGGGATAATCACCTCATGTGGGAAGAAAAATAGCTTTCTTGAAAAACGTCTTTGGTACTGATTTTTGCATAGATTTTTTGTGTCGTTATTTTTTTATGCCTTTTGATACAGATTTCTGAAATAACATTTATCAAATTAAAAAATCATGCGAATGTTGCCGTCTTACAAATAATATCCCACGGAATTAATTACCACTGAAGGTCACAGTAAAAACTCATTTTTGACGGATCTTTATTGACATTTGTTGCTTCGAAACGTAGCTATTTTACATCTGACTTCTTTACAGTGCATTTCGGATTCATGGAAATAAACATAAACGTTTGTTTTTAATTGAAAGGAACATAAATTACAAAAATCTCCATTGATGACAGGACTCAGGACAGAAACAAACATGCTACATTTGATCATCCTCTTGATAGACGGAAATGCGTGGGAGAGGATGCAGAAACATAATTGGGAATGTTGTGCTTTCAGTGCAAACACAGGACACAAGTTTTGTACGTTGTTGGTGTTTGGTCCAGTGGTTCTCAAACAGCGGGAACCCACAATTTTTAAAAAATAAATTATTAGTTATGTTTTGTGTTTTGTTAATTTTTAAAGTGCATATCTACAGTACCTTAGGGGTACCTTTCCTACTTTTCCTACCAAATATACTTAACTTTTTTTAGCTGTCTCATTCTGTGGATTCAACACGTTTGAGGACCCCTGGTTTGAACACCCACAGGGGAAAGAATCACTTGATTTTATAGTGCAACTTCATTATCTATTAACCTTTTGGTTTTTGCTTCAAACGGCAGTTCATCTTGTAGTTTTTCTTTGCACGAGTTACAACAAAGTATCAAACAAGCTGATTTAAAATAATGATGCATGCTTTTTGCAGGTGCTGTTGGCTTCCTCAAGTTGTGATCAAAAACTCTCAGTGGAGCGGTTCGCAACTGAGTATGAAGGATTAAGATCAGCACCTCTAATTCTGAGTCCTTGGTCCCCCAGTCGGGAAATGGTGGAGTGCGCCCTCTGTGTCAGGTTGAGGTCCTGCCCCATGTTGGGGGAGTTTATGATTCTCTGGGTCTTAGGTTGACACCTGGATGCCTCCCTGGAGAGGTGGTCCCGGCATGTCCCAACTGAGGCCCCGGGGACGCCCCAGGACACGCTGGAGAGACTGCGACCCCACTCCAGATAAAACAGTAGATGTTTGATGAATGAATGGGTGCATATTTCATTGTGTAGATGAAGAAATCCTTCCAGTATCTACATTTCATTTATAAGCGGTGAAAATATGTATTATTATTGCAGGGGAAAGTGCTGCATGTACATTAGATTTTAATCAATCGTATTCCACGCAAAAATAAATGTTTCAGTGTATACCCTTAGTGTGTTCTATCCCTGATTATTCATTTGACTTCACTATGGCAGTTTTACTGCTTCCTTCAATTAAAGTGTTACTACAGATTTTTTCATTTCAACTGATCAAATCAGATTCTAAGGTGCTGATATTGCAGTTTTGGGGGCGTATTACATTTTATATTAGAAAAGTGAACAAGACAAAGCATTCAAGAAGAATGTCTTGGCATCAAATTGACTTACACTTTGGATAGTGTCCTTGCATGAGCCTCTGCCCTTGATAAACAGCTACTTGCCCCCAAGCCAGTGCTGTTAAGCTGGTGGTGGCGCTATGACATCATTGGGGCTATTTCCGCTTAACTGACACATTCATTTGCCATTCTTATGGGGCTGAATCACAATGTGCAAACCGATCATAATCATAAGTGATGGAAAGACCAGTTTGGAATGATTGAAGCCACGTAGCCAAAGTGTCGGTGACGCATCGTCGTCGGCTGCTATCCGCTCTGATGATCTTGCTCGAGGTTCTAACATTTGAGCAAAGAGAATCGATAAGATGGTGAAAAACTGTCCTAAAGTGTTTTATGCTCAGGGTGACATAATCAATAAGGGATTTTATACACTATGACTTTGTACAAGATGTAGATTAATACATGAACTGATGTGAGTAAGAGATATTGTAAAGAGTGATATGATGCAAAGAAAAATCTTTGAAGAACTTAAAAAAAAGCAAATTATGTTTTGTTGTGGAAAAATGTTTACTACGATGGCATTGAAGTGTAAATCACACAAACAAAAAACAAAAATAATTGCAAACAAAAACATCTTACAAGAGAAAAAAAACAAGAAAAAAGAAGCACAAAATAGAAAACAGTAGTAAGAAAAAAGAAGCAGTTCTGGTCGGGAAAGTTAGTTTGCTACTTATTATTGTTTGCTCCTTTTTTCTTGCGTGCGTCGTTTTCCTGTTTGCTTCCTTTTTCTTGCTTGTGTCTTTTCTTGTTTGCTTTTTTTTCTTTCTTGCTTCTTTTTCGCATGTTCTTTTTTATTAAGTTCTTTTTTTCTTGCTCGTTTCTTTTTCATTTTGTGCTTTTTTTATTATTTGCTTCTTTTTTCTGACATGCTCTTTTTTATTGCGTGCTTCTCTCATAAGGTGTTTTTATTATATATTTTATTATAACAGGAATGTTAAAAAATTTGAATTGACGTGTTAATCAACAATAAAGAAAAAAAAACAACAACATCCAAAATCAAGGGTGTTTCTTGACTTTTGACTGGTACTGTCGATGAAACATAAAATGCTTACATCTAATTTTAACATACCTTTTCCTTGTCTTTGCAGTCTAGTGTCCTTGCTAAAAAGCAGAAAAAGCGATATTAGCGTTAACAAACTAAAACTCAAGCAAACAGCAGATGACCTCAAAAGTCAAACTTACTGCGGCAGAGTGGCTCAGCTTGTCGAAACGAAACTTGATGTTGGATCGTGGGGAATTTTTATTTTTCGTATCTGAAAGGTCCCAAAAAGTCCCCCAAAAGAATGTAGTAACATGTAAAAAGGAAGAAATATAAAGGAGTTGTCATAGATTAAATGCATGGGTGCATAAAAACAAATAACAGACAATGCAAAAAATCTTGTTAGTTTGCCAAGATGTCAACCTGTGGGGCTTCGACAGACGGAAAGCGGACTTGAACCTTGACCTTCTATTGTCGCAGCATGGACAACCTGCAGACACAAAGGAGAAAAATGTGATGCATAATTCGCCTGCTTTGAATATTTAAAGGCAATGTCTGCATTTCAGACTGTATCAAATTAGAATACTTAATCATTTCAATTATTTAAGAAACCCAGCGAGGAAAATGGCTTGGTTTTTGAGTTAGTCACTCCATTATTCTTACTAATGACCATCGCATTGTGATTTGCATGAGAAAAAAAAGCACACAGGTTTTAAAAGAACTGCTTAGTAAGAAAAACATCCCAATTTACTGTTATGTGTGTCTCACCAGGTGAGTGTCATCTGCAGGGAGGCTGAAGCTGCATGTACTAGAAGTAGATCTGGAAATTTTACTGCTATCCTTCTTTATGCAAATTCTGCAAATAACACAGAAAATTCTGTGAAATTGTGAACAATTGAGGTTGAAAAAAAAAAACAACATATGTAGATGGTTAGGTCTAATGTCACTGAACAGCTTGAGGGAGTTGAAAAACATGATGGATGATTTAATTATCCAAATTTAAAGCAGATATATTATGGGGAAAAACATGGCCTCGGTGTTCCATGATATTTGGAAGTTTAATTCTGAAAAAAAAAAAAAAAAAAAAATCGTGGTAAATGCGATTGGGAAGGGGAAGGCTTATAGACACACCTGTCTCGTGGCCCCGCCTCTGGTGAACTGGGATTGGACGGCAGCTCTGACTTCACCTCCAACATTGTCTGGCAACCATCAAAGCTTCTCTGGTCGCCAAGGAAACTGACTCAACGTGGAAATGACTTGAGTGACATTTTTGTGGGCTTATGAATGAAAATGTTTTAGATTTCAGCGGTTACCTTCTCTGGCTGTGTTTGTCCGTTTGGCTGTCAATGCTCAATAATCGAGGGAAAAGACCCGATCGTCGTTTGACTGGAGATTTTACGTTACCCTACAGAATGATTTTAATGAACACACCATTATTAATATTATTCAATACAACAAGCTGAAAATCAAGAAGCAATCACGACACTAGAAAATACAACCTGAGCTCACCTCAGCGCTGATATGAACCAAACCCCCGCCACTCAAACTGGTGGGCATCCCCCCGCCACCCCTTGACATTGTCTCCATGGAGACACTTCGCCCTCGCATAGCCCTCTGAAACAGTCAAACGTGAAAGACGAGTAACCTAGATAAATCTCACAGGCATTTTTGCTTCATGACATTCGATGTTATGCCAGCAGATTTTTTGCTAATGAATATACGTTCTTTGCCTCAATACAGCTGTATTAAAGTGTACGCCACTACGGGAGCATTCCAAAATTTACCACATTGTTCAAAAGAGAACAGGTAACAGAATCAACATTCCTAGTTACCTTGATGGATTCCAGTAGACCTCCATGAGCATGTCCATTTTCAGCACGGGCTTCCTCATCAAGAGTGGATGTCAATCCCAGCATTCTCTGGGAGCGTCTCTGTAGCTCGTCATGAAGGGTGTCTAGCAGGGCAGCCCTGGTTCGCTCCTAATACAACAAAAAAAGCAAAGAAATACAAATCAAGTGAGGATCTAGAAAGGAGCCCTGTGGAACACCATGGGTGCAAAAACAAAAAACTGAGCATACTGCTTTAGTCATTCAATTTCTCATATTGCAAAAGCAGTATTACCTCCAACCTGGCGAAGCGGACGCTCTTGTAACAGGCAAGCTCTGCATTGATGAGCTTAGTCAGTAGAAACTCTCGAAACTCTGGACCCTGAATGACACCTAACATGTTAGCGGTTAAAATGATCTACACACCAATCTGTCCACTTTATGGTTTCTTCTCATGAAGATGCTTTGAGTAAATGCATGATTTAGGAATGTGGGAGGAAGCACCTAACTACTTTTAAAAATGTAATTGCATTTATAATTGTCGCACCTAAAACACTATACTCCAAAAAAGGTCTCACGAATAAAAAACAACCAGTCTAGTTGGTTATGCTGATTTTGGTTGCATACCAACAGATCCGTTAGAAGTTTACCAATCCGGTTGGTTATGGGACCACCAATTTTTCAGTAAGTCAAAAAGTCAAGTCACAAATGAGCTTGTTTGTAACATTACATATGGTATATTATATTCTGTATATTCTGTAAACCTATCATTTTCATTTTGATGGTGGCTGCTTATCAACCAATAACTTGGTCAAAATCTCCAGTTTGTATTGGTTGGACTTAATATCGATTAGTTCAAAACACTACTGGACTAGTTTGGTAGTTTTAACCAAAGGATCAGTCAGAGACATAACTATCAAAATTACCTGTCAAATTTGACCAAAGTTTTGGGTGAATTTGACCTGACTGTTTTAGGATGTAGTACAAAAATAATAAAAAAAAAAACACATCTTCTCACCTTCTTAAAAACAGATGGATTTGGGAGAGGCGGGCCAAATGGCGGTACATCCTCTCGTGCTGTAACAGACACCTGTCAATAAGATATTGTCAAAGAATAAGTATCATTTTATGAAAAGGAAAAGCCTGTGGATAATAAATGATATTATGTATAATATATATATGTGATATGAGTGATATGATGAGAAACACAGGTGTACCTTGTAGCTGGTGTTCTCTGTGCACGGCTCCACCACCTGCACTAGGATGAAGGCATGCAAAAAGTTGGAGGCAATCATGTCCGGCACGAAGGGGGTAGCCTCCTGCTGGAACACCATGGCTACGATGTCGTTCCCTATGTGACGCTTCCTCTGGAGCTGAAGGCGGATCAATCGCAGATGATTCGAAACGACTCACACTTGAATCGACTAGGACTTAAGTCACCTACTGTAAGACTTGGGATTCGCTTGTCATTATAGTATGTACATCAGTTTACAGGATGTTTACCTGCTGAGTGTCTCCCTCTGTGAAAGGTAGCTTGGTGGACACGTGGAACATGATTTCCTGCTCTCTGTGGACCGTGTACACGGACTGAGAACCGGTCTGTCCGTGGGACACATCCAGACCCCCGCGAAACCTGCGACAGGAGAAATCTGTCAAAGCATTCCTGTGGACTTAAAAGTGTACTTTTAAAGTACTTGGCTAGTTAGCTGGGTCTAGGAGTTAGAAGGTGGAGCCGGCTCGTGTCAATTTAGTTTTATGCATGTGAAAGGCTGCCCTCACAAATTACACTGTGTACTAATTAGTGAGGATGTTTGATACCGATACCAATATCAAGACTGATACCACGACCACTTTTGCCCAACAAAGACTGACATAATTTCAAAGGAAGTTCTATGTCGCCGCCACCATCGCCAACACCAAAAAATGACATTTTAAATGGTTCATTTTGGTCATTAATTTGGCCTTGTAATGTCAGCTGCCATTGCGAGTACCAATACCTTAAAAAAAGGCTGGGTATTGGCCTGTTACCAAGACTTGATATTGTTCTCGCCAATACCTACTAAATAGTGGAAGCTGAATGCTCTACTGACCCTTTGAAGTCCTGCAGCTCCACAGTGTCGCCCAGCAGCTGCAGGAACTCTTGGAACGCAGGGGTTTCCTCGTTGTTCCTGAACAGCTCCTCCTCGGACACCTGACGGACATACGGTACATACTATCCGAAATCCAGCTAATGATGGGACAGTCCGATTATGCAGAAAAACGGGACTTAATGACAAACCCAAGAAAGAGTGATGGAATTAATATGTGCAGACTGGATGAGAGATTTTAAAATAATAAGAATTGCATATTTTTACCTGTCCAAAGCGTTGGTAAATGACTCCAAACTTGAACGTGCTGTTGACCTCATGCTCATCGTAGTTGACGATTAGCTGAGATGCCTTGAGATGCACACAATACAAAAAAAAAAAAATCAACTCACTCCTGTCAATCAATAATCTAAAGCGTTGGCCAAGCTTCACCTTGGGGTAGAGGACGGGACTGAAACGGAGACCAGCTGCGTCGTCACACAGCAGCTGCAGGATCAAGAAAAAACACACTCGTGACGAACCAAGAAAAGCATCACACAAGTGAGCGGCTGGTGCATTCGTGTGTGTGTGTGTGTGTGAACCTTAGCCAGCTCTTGTACGCTCGGTATATCAGGCAGCTCTGTCACTGACAGTCGCTGATAGATTGTCTTCACTCGGGACCTGAAGGTGCACAATCACACACTCACTCAGCCATCGAGAACCATATGATGAACTAGATAGATTCCTTCATTTCCCTGAGAAACTGAGCAACCTAACCTTTGGCTCTTTAAACATCTTCAGAATGAGTTTGAGCAGCCATCAAGGTTCCAGTCAGTGTAAAGGTCAAATGTCTCAGTATTTTTGTGTATATAGTGTTCAGTAAACACACGCACCTGATGATGACATGAAGATGTTCCTGCTGATTCTCCTCTTCGTGCCGCACAGACAACAGAACGTTTCCTACATTGCTGGATGGGCAAGAAAAGTTTAAATGCTCCTGTAAAAAAAAAAAAAAAAAAGAGAGAGAGAGAGAGAGAGAGAGAGAGAGAGGGAGAGAGCGTATACAGTATGTTTATGTCAAAATAAATATTTATGTTTCTATTTGCACTGTTATTTCAATGTACAGCACTTTGGTTGACTATGGCATTTTTAAATGTGCTTTATAAATAGAATTTCACTTCACTTGATATGTAAAAAATGCAGCTTTTTAATTTATTTGAGCAGAAATGTTTTATTTGAGGGTGGTCTCACTATTTATGTCAAAGTAATTTAGCTTTAGATTCAAGGGGAAGTCAAAATTTTCAACACCATTTCAAACACAGTATTTGGATTAATATTGCGATGTAGAATGAGTTAAGCAACAAAATCATCCATTTTTACCTAACTCAGAAAGCAGTGATTTTGCCACATGCTGCCAAGTTAAAATGACATCACTCAGCCAACCCTCAAACATGGCTTCCTTTTTTTTCTGAGTTTGCACATCTGATGTTTGCAAGCTGGGCTGTGATTGGTTGCTCACCTGGGCCCTGAGCACCTGTGATGTCATTTTCAGGCGGCAGAAAGATCGATTCTTGCTACTCATAGTCCACAAACACAAAATAAATCCAAATATCGATTAGAGGGGTGGGGTTCTATCCCATATTATTTTAAAAATGTTTTTAAAAAATGGGGCTTGACTTCCAATTTCAATTAAAAAATGTAATTATAACATGCTGTCAATAAAAATAATTTTACTCCTTTCAACATGGGAAATATCCATTTTTGCTACGAAGTTAATAATATTACTGATGTAGTGAATGCTGCCCCCTAAGAAAGCCTGTGCAGCATACTTGAATATATGTTTTTTTTATTTAAAAAATGGCTATGTCAAGAAATGCATTCAACATGTATTATTTGCCGTGGCTCACCCTGCCCATGAAGTACTTCCTGTATGCCCGTGCCGCCTCGTTAGTCTCCTCCAGGCGATAGCCGCAGTCGGCGTGAACTTGGGCTTCTCCTCTTCCTCTTGCTCCTTCTCGCTCTTCATCCCCACTGGCCTCCTGGGTGACAGGGGGAGGCGCTGGCGGGGGTGGGTCTTCGGGTTCCTCGATCCAGTAACCTCCAAACTGGGGCAAAATGACCTGCGGGTATGGCTCGCCCTTCTCCAACACCTGCGCACACACATTCATGTTAGTGAGTCATATTTTGTCAGAAAAATCATTTGTGTCCTACTGAAGTGAGCAAATGTATGGCCCAAGGTCCTCTATGCTCTTCAGTCCAGGCCACCACATTATTAAGAGTTCTTTATTCCCCATTAATTTGTTAATCAAATATTTGTATTCATCTTGCCTTCGTTTTTATTCCTTTTTACCATTAAATAATGTGTTTGTTGATCTACTGTCATTAAAGTAAAATATATGAACAGTGAAAGGTTTGTGAACACCATTAACATTAAATGTTTTCAAACAAATAATGAGATCAAGATTAAATATATATATATATATATATATATATATATATATATATATATATATATATATATTTTTTTTTTCTTTTTTTTTTTTTGAAAAGTAAATTCATTTACACACATATCATGAGCAGGCCAATCTTTCTACTTTAATAATCATACATGGGCCTTCACTAAAATAGAGCACAAAAGTTTGCACACCCCCAGTCTATAATAAGATTAAGGGTCTCACCTCCTCAATCCTTGGATAAGGGATGTAGTCATCCTGTTTGAAAGAGAGAGCTGTCACACTTAATCATCTGCAAATAAGCCACTGAGAACTACAGTGGGCTAATTCCATTTTTGTCATTTTGCAGGAGAGAGATTTTAGGCTTTGCGGCCCTATTTAAAATGTTGGGGATTTAGATCCTAATTTATGTGGCGATGGATGCTTCTTCTGGATACAGTTCACACATGTAGTCTTCTAAAAATCCATGAAGCTCACTTCCTTGGATGTTTTTGGAGGGTGGCAATTCTGTTTTCATGGTTGAAGCCATCTAGGTAATAATGTGTGGAGTACTGACTAAAAGGTATGAAAATGTCCGAAATTTGCCCACATTAGCTTCTTAGTGGCTAAACTCGTGTCTGACTTCTTCAAAGTCACGTGACAAGATGAGACATAGGATGAAACATGCGGTCTATCAACTGCTGTTGTCCTAAAAACACACACCCTATGCCAGTGCTGATGACACTTAAAGCAAAATTGGCGACAAATGAAAACATGGTGACGGACTTGAGGACGGATGGACTGACTGACGTGCCTTCTGCCTCGGAGGGATGGCCTTCATCTCGGCAGCTTCCGGAACCTGCTGCAATCCAGACCACAGCTTTTTTTTAGTCAAACCTCACTGCCGTCTGTTACTTTCTGATAACAATGGTGAGCTAATGAGAGAATACATTAAGTATAACTTGTGAGAGTTTAAAGATATACGCCAAAGCCCCGAGGCCTGAGATTAGATATGCAAATAGAAATAGGCCTATTTTCAAATCAGGAGCAAAACGACCATTTTTTTTTTTAAGTATTGACGTCCATGTTTTGATGGTATCAATTTCATTACTCTAAATATCATGTTACGGCCCCTTTAAAGCATGTTGCAGTGAGCACTCCAGATTACCAGATGGTGCACTAGATTTTCCAAATAAGATTGGAAAAACAAGAGAGATGCTCAATTAAATCAGCCATTTTCATCCCATCTGCTGAAGTCTCAGGTAACAACATTTCATGGCTCACCTGTTTTCTTGATTTTTGTACCATATATGTGATGCTTGCAAGCTGAGTTGTGATTGGTTGTTACCTGAGCCCTGTCTCCGGGTGTATGTGATGTCATTTTCAGTCAACACCAAGTGGTAAAATATGTTTTTAAAGTTATTGATTGTCCATGAAAAATAATTCAATTTGGTAAAATTCTAGCAATTACGCCAGGCGACTTCAAATTCAGGCACTTACCTCCATCTTGTCCATCATGTCAAAGAAATGGGCCGACTGCAACACACACAACAGAATCGATAATAGTGCCATTATTTTATTTTAGTGTCAAATGGTCATCCGGGGCGAGTAACCATGGCAACTGATACTATACAGACAGATGGGAATTACGCTGTTCAAATCTATGGGTCAATGTCTTTTTTTTCTGGTACATTTGAAATAATGGGTCATGAGGGAATGCTTTACCTTGGTGGTGGGGGGTGCCGTGCGGGGAGGCGAGGGGGGGCAGTCTGTGTCGTCACCATTGGAGGCGGCCTGGAGCTCTTGTTTGCTGAAACAACCATAATTATCTTAGTTCGATCACTTCATCCGATTGTAGTATAAAATAAACCAATTCCGCACAAATAATTAAAGCGCATTTAGATGTAAACAACTCACATTTGCAAGTTAGTCCAACTTGGACTAAGGACGCACAAGTCAAAAGACACACAATAGGACAATCCCCTTTCCCATTGTGTGAGCGTGTGCGTCCTGATTTCGCCTGATTTATCTGAGCGGCTCACATCATCGTTACACTTGTCACAGTAGAGCAATGAGTGTGTCTCTAAAGATAGAGCTTCAATCTGCCCAGAGCCGCTAGAGAGTCAACTGTGGATGACTTCATAGCGCACACACACAAAGAGTAATCAACTCCTCCAACCAACCAGCCAGAAGGACCATCCATTTCCTTCGGCTGTGTTAGGTCAGACTCCTTTTTATTGTGTTCGAGCGGGATTAAAAACTTTTTTGGGGGGGGTCATTCTTCTAACTTGTACGATCAAACAGATTTGATCACCGCTTATTTTCTTTCAAGGAGAAATAGATTGGATTCTACTTCCCCAAAACTAAAGTATTAGTGGAACAAGATGTTTTATATATGTATATTTGATTAGTTATGTATTATTATTTTAGATTGACATATCCATTTTGTTGTTTTTTGGTTTGTTTTTTTTTGGTCTGGCGTTACAAGCTAATACTTTGGATCCCCCACTGTTAGCACTGGCGGAGCTAGAAGGGGGGTTGGTGGGGGTGTCTGATTCTAGCCCCCCAGATGCCATCCATCCATCCATCCATCCATCCATCCATCCATCCATCCATCCATCCATCCATCCATCCATCATCATGCCGCCATTCCAGGTAATTGACAAGTTATGGCAACCATATACAGGCGCATAAATGAGGTTAAATGTCTCTTAGCACCCTCTACTGGTAAAAAGTTTAAACATGAGTTTACAAATGATAACAGCCAGAATTGACCAGTTTAAGTACTCTGATGTCAGTGCACCAATGGTTGATAGCGTGTTTCCAATTTTTTGTTTTACAGACCCCTAAGATATTTTTAGCAATCCTATGGACCCCTCTCGTCTGTCTCTGTCACCTACTACAAGATGACCGCAGAAAACCTCCCAAGATTCCGCCACCATAACCCTACTATAATAATCTACAATTTCTTTGAAACCCTTCTTTAAAACCATATCCTTCCACTAAAAACCAACAGCACTTTTCTAGAAAAAGTGGAGCAGCTGGTGACTAGGCAGAGCGAGGTCAACCGCCTTGAGTGAATTCAGACAAGGGACACAATGCAAATGATGTTTAAAAAAATAAAAAAAAAAAGAACATATGCAATTGTGAAGAGGATAAAAAATGAAAGATGGAAAAAATGGAAGGTTCCAAAAAATATTATACAGATGTCGGCAAGAAATAAAACAAGACAGAAACATACTGATTTTGTTCATGGAGGCGACTTCAAAAAAATGAGATGAACAAACAAAAAGGTCACTGGGATGCGACCGTGGAGACACAAGGGCTGCTGAGAGAGAAAAGGTCACATGTGGTGACAGCCTTTGTGTACGTGTGTGTGTGTTTGTTTGTTGTACTGTATAATAGATAGCGAGAAAGGACAGGTTGGTATTTATCTGAAAGTCCTTCACACGTGAGATATTTCATTTGGTACACCTGCACAACTTAATGAGATCCAGTACAGGACCTGCATTGACAATTCTGCCTCACAAAGATAGTTACTTCCATTAAAGGGGAGCGTATTATAGAATTTATAACAACAGTATTTTCTATGTGGCCTAACTAGTCTAAATACACTATTATGACTAATATTGCTTATGTGGAATTGGAATTTACCTACGAAATTAATCCGTTCGAAATTCCATTTCCTAATGTGAGTTTTTCGTAAGTAAAGACGCTTTTTTCATGTAAATAGTCTAATCGGTCTCGACTATAAACAACAACAAAAAACGCTCATAAACTCTTTTAATTCATAGTATTACCGGTAATTGTATCAGATATGAATGCTAACGTGCTAATGATGCTAACGTCAGATGTGACCACACATAGTTAAGTAGCGATTCAAGAGGAAGACTTCAACGTTTTTTTTTTTTACAGCAGTCCATGGTATGTATGTGTTTTTATGTACAATGTTATCATTAGCAAATGTCAGTTTGATGTTTGTTCGTTTTACTGTGTGTACGTTTGGCGGAAAGTGTGAATGAAGCATGTAAAGATTAAAAGAGCAAGACCGGTAAACATCCGTGCAAAAACCACGTGTCTCTTGTTTGTGGACAAGCCGGCATATAAATAAATTATACAAATGCATCAAAAACTGTAACAAATACATATTAGAAGGGGAGACATTGCGGGTTGTGATGTACAGTATTACATGACAGTCTTGTTTGCGCAAGCGCTTGTGTCTAATTAATATACACGAACAATTTCGCCTCGCGTATCCTGAATTTTCTTTCGTAAGTAGACGATATTTTACTGAAGAGTCGTTTTGTAACCTGAATTTTTTGTAAGCAGAGGCATTTGTAAGTAGAGGTACCGCTGTATTTCCATCCATCTCAAGGGGCGGCCATTTTGCCACTTGATGTTGACTCAAACTGATATCACAGTTGCTCAGGGTTAAAGTAAGGATCAATTGTGGCTGAATTAGAAGCCATCACATGACCGATTCACTGAATTTGACAGTAAACTGGGCTTAGCAAATAGCTAGAAGTATTTTTGTGAAGCCTTGTTTACGATCTAGCAAAATCTCTTCAGAGGTGACATTTAGTGTTACACATATGACGATTACATTTATGTTTAAGTCAACTCTCATTAACTCTGTGGACAGCTGCGTGTCACAGCTGATCCTGTCATGTCCGACCGAGTTGACACAGTAACGTGATGTCAAAATTTTCCCCGTAGGCCACTTAACGTAGATCACGACCTTTCTTCAATAGCATCAACAACATGCCCCAGCTATACACAGGGTACAGATACTATATGCAAATTACCTGTCATTTCACATTCACACGCAGTAAACCTCCTTCCACCATGTATTCTGTCTGGGTTTGTTTGTTTGTATTTTTGCAGAGGTGAGCAGTCCATCGGTACTGACGGACTGTGTCGATCCGGAAAAAAAAAAAAAAGACGGACCAAGACTGATGGAACAGTAACTTTATTCCTTGGTTGGAACCACCTGTGTCTCCTGACACTGTTGGTAATTGTCTACCTCCTAGTTAAATGTTCCAACTTTCTGAGAAATGTTTAAACCGCAATGTGCTGCTCCCAAGTACATTGGAAGTATATAAGGATCATTCCAGAATTGAAGCACATTTTGGTTTCAAAATTCACTTTTCCATCACTTTTCTGATTCTGATCAATATATATATATATATATGCAAACATGACATTTTTACTACTAATAAGTACATTGAAATATTTCTACTATTACATTTTATGATGATATTTTTTATTGTAGGCAGCACCACATCCCAGCAAAAATCCCCATCCCCCCTTCCATTAAATTTTACCTCTAAGAATAAAAATGTTTTATGTCCAATGTTTTTGCTCTTTAAGATGCATTTCGCTCCTTAAATTAGTCTCGCATCACATGTGCATGCACACGTGCATGCAGACTTATGTCACTTTTGGAGCACAGCCACACACACGCACACACAAACACATAGTAAATCTGCTCCACCTGCAGGGGCGTCCTCTGCAGACGTGCCTTTGGTGTTTATCTTTCGGGATGTTGATTGTTTTCATGGGGTACAAAAAATATTTGCTTCATTCAACGACGACACGAAGAATAACGAGAAGAACACAACACATACATAAAATCTAAAATAACGACAAAATAAGGGAGAAAACGCTCTGCTTTGTAGTTGAGCAGGCTTTGGTTCAGGTCTACTCTTTAGTAACACATAAAAACACACACTCACACACTCCAAGTTTTGACATTTTCTTCTTAGCAGTCACATATTGTAAGATGATGAAATGTCATTTTTATTTCAAGAGCATTAGGATGATGCAAGATGTGACTGATGAGTGCTTTTAATCTCTTTTTTTTAAGTAGATGCTCTTGCACACATTTAGATACACACATAAAAAGACCCGAAAGCACTCACAACATCAACTAATTTGCATTGCGCTTCTCTCATATGTACAAAAGAACACATGCACGCACAGATGGGAGATAAGAACTAATGCCAGACTCACCAGTGGTCATGCAGCATTGTTCGGTTGCCGGCGGTAACTGAGAACCCCACTCTGATGAGACGCAGCCTGTCTCACTCGCCCTCTCTATCTCTCCTACTCTCTCCATTGCTTTCTCCAAATGAATGCTCCAATTTATGACATCACATCGATCATTTACAAGCTGAAAGTGATTTAAAAAAAATGTATTGCAGGAGAGAATGACTGATTCATTAGCTTTTTTTTTTTCTTTTGTTTGTTTTTTGCTCTTTTGTATTTTATCAACATAGGACAAGGAAAATGACCCCTCCCCACCCCTTTTTTGTGAGTACAGTATACACACTTAAAAAACATGAACCCTGAATTTCAAATTGGTTTTGAGGGGGCTGCATTTTTATTATTTTTTTGCCAGGGGACACGATCTAGGCAATTTTAGGTGTGCTTATTCCAGGGCGGCCAAAGTCATTTTAGATCAGGGGCCACACGGCGGAAACTTTATTCTCAGGCCGCCCAGACAGCTAAAAATCATGCTATATAACTTAAAAACAATTAATTATACTGTATCGAGATTTGGCTTTGTCTGTATAATAAAAAAATGTATTTTTTGTCATCACAATGTGTATCTCAAATAGCATTTTCCTTAAATAGCATGAAATGAATGGACGTTTTCTATTATCATTTTTTTCCCATTCCTTCATAAAATAAATAATTTAGAATAAGATACACATAATAAAATGCATCTCTATCACCACTGCAATACACCGCTTCTACTTCCCCAAGACTTGAAAGCATGCTATCTATCATAATTTACGTGGTGTAGACACAAAGCTCCGCGTCTCTGATTTCAAAAACCATTGAAATGAAATTGCTAGGGCGAACGGCTCAGGAGTTTTGGTGATTTGAAAAACAGCTCGTTGGCCAGATTAAAACTCTATGTGGGGTGTATCCGGCCCACGGCCCGTATGTTTGAAACAGATGCTTTATGCCAACAAACCAAACCAACCACATATGTTTTAGTATGGGGATGCTGGTTTTATGACAGTGTTTTGTTAAATCAGCAAATGTGGATTCATTCATTCACAGAATGTTTTCAGTGTTTTAATAAAAACAAAAATGCTATCAAGTGATTGAAAATGAGAGATTAAATCATAAAAACTGTAATTTATCTAATTGATCCCATTTTTAGTCTCAAGATCAAAAAGATTGATGATGTGCAACAACATAAGAGTGGCTTCAGTCATTTATTTACTTGAACAAACTTTATTAGAGTCGGTTGTAACCATTAACCTTCTGCTGTATTTGAGACTAATCCCAAGTGCTGTCTGCAACCTTTAGTTTAGTCTGTCAGGAAGAATGGTGTTGTTTTGGGGGTTTTTTTTTTCCATTTTGTCCAGTCACAGCTGTGGGTGCTTCGTATTTATGTGCTAGGCTAAACCTGTGCTCCTCTTTTACAAAGAATGCACATGCAGTAAGTGTGTTTCCTTCAAGATAAATTTACCGTTCATTGGGCGACTACTCTCACATGTTTTTCCATTTTCAAATCTTTCTTCTGCCCACCCAACCATAACAGGAGCATATCAGCCAGGTTATGCCAAACACAATATCCAATCAATGACCACTTCAGGGTGTGAATGATCTTTGTTCTCCAAGCCCCAACAAATGAAGCACAAGACACCCAATGCATGAAACGGATCTTAGCAGCATACAGACAACATAAATTTCGAGATTACAATAACATCATTTGAACTGTAATATACATATATACTTCTAAGTTACAAATATATTGAAAAAAATCTAACAGAGACCAGTGAAATAAATCGAGAAGACACACTGAGGCTGAGCTTAGGGAGTGTATTTCTCAGAGCTCAAAAAAAGAAGAAAAAAAAGGGACCGGTGATGCCTTCCTACCAACAGATGTATTTTACAACTGCAAATTACTTTTTATGGGTACATGACAGCAAAGTCACACTTTATGCACTCCAATTTATGTTGCATTTACAATATTTCCTGTTAGATAACATGTCACTCACCGAGCTCTCAGGGCGCTGACGGAAGACTTGTCAATCCTGCAGAGAGAAAAAGGAACATGCGATTAAGGTAAATTGCACTCAAACACTCGGATGGAGGTACGAGGGGGATGTGCGGTAATACAAGTCTGATGTGTGAAGGATATATTAACGTCCACGCATACTCGATTAACCTTAGCAGCAGAGTGGAGGAAAGGTGTGATTGCAGCGGCGCATGGCAATAAAAAACACTTTTTATTAAAGTGCTGTCCCTGTTAAATCACACGGCGATGTTGAGGTTAAATGCGGGCAAAAAGAACAAGAACACAACAAGAAAGTTGTCTGTTTTCTCTTCCAATGTGGTTTTGCTCATGAAAATGTTCATTTTTAAAGTAAATTAGAGATTTGCTTTTCAAAACGATAGAAAAACATACGATTCCACTTACTACGCGCTCACAATCTGTGCTGCCCAGAGATGTCAAATCCGAAAAAGCTTTGTCATCTCAAAATTGAGCGTACAGTTGCTGCAAGTGGACCATTTCCCCGAAGCCGCTTCTGCGTTATTTAATAATGCAACTCTATTACTGCTGCCGAGGTGCGAGGGACGAGGCGTATTGAGAGGAAACTGCTTGGCATTTTCACAGTGTGGAGCCAAAGGACGGAGGGGAAAGGAGCATATGCGGAGAAAGCGACTAGGTGGCAGAAAATTTGGTGGAAGGAGATCTCTTTGAAGTCTTGCGTAACAGTTTCCACACTCAGTTGTTTGTTCTTTGAAATGTAGGCAAGTGACAATATCACATCCTGAAGCTGCTAGCTGTACACTTATTAGAATTAAGCGTTGTTTCTGGGATTTTTTTTTTGTTACTGTAATTCTTCATATATAAGACTCACCTGTGTATAAGGCGCACCCTCAATTTTGGGGTCAAATTCTAATTCAAAGGCTAATGTTAAGTGTGCTTCAAATTTCCCACATTGTGAGTGGCTAGTGAACATCTCGCTGGTGTTTCCAAAGTACTGTAGTTGCTTTCCTATATAACTTGAGTTAATTTTACCATCAACACCCGAAGTATATTGCAGGGCAAGTCCAAGACTGTTATTCATTTATGACTTTGTTTTATTTTTTTCAAATGCTGATTTTAAAGATTTTAAAAGATCACAATAAAGCAACTGTGCAGTAAAAATGTTTACTTTGGAAACAAAACGGTCGGCAGACTTCAAAGTGCAATAAATGTAGTGTATAATATAACTTATTAAATAAGATGCATCCACAGACTAAGTTGACACAGTGCAAAATCATCTGTTGTAAAGCCAACTCTAGCCTTTTTGCTAGCTTGCTTTCAAGCATTTCGACAACCTCTCTCAGCCATCCCAAAGCAGGACTTTGTATCGAAGAAAATCTGTAGTAACATCTTTCCGTTCTCTTTGCAAACAACACTGCAAGTTGCTCATTAACTGCAACAGCTTTTTTTTTCCCCAAAGCTGCCAATAGAACACTTTAGTAAACACGCCAATTATTTCCCACAGCTGTAAATTTACACTTTCTTCAAGTTCTAAATGCACAATCGCCCACTCACCAGCTGTGGCTAATGTTCGCCGTACAGCAACGGGCGGCAAAATAGTTCCACCTACATATAAAACAAAAAGTAGGCTATCTGCAGATGACTAAATGTAGTAAATTAATGTGAATTGTCATGTTCAGCTTCTTCCTCGTCTTTGTTGTTTACTTGCAGTAATTGACTTCACCACAATTTATTAAAACATTCTCAATTTCTGTTTCAAATAACAAAATGTTGACACCTCACTGAAATGAAACCCAAAATGTCCGCATTCAAGCATTTCTTGGATGCTGCCTTTATGACAGGTGGCCTAATAAATGAGTTAATCCCTGTGTGTTTGAATTAATGATAAGGAACAAAAAAGCTCTTTACCCCAGAAATTGGAAAACGTTTTAAAAACTCTATTGGACACCCTTTTGTGTTCCAAGCCTAAGTTTGTGAAACACAGCAAACGAGGCGCAAGTAATTGGGATGTATGTGAGGCGTACCCAGCCTAGGAGCAGCCTCTGCCATGCTGGTGTTGTGATGTGATGTCACAGTGATGTCACTGCAGCACAACTCAGCCTGGAAATGAACTCAAAGAACCTGACACATGGCTGATAGGAGAAACCAACAAAACAGGCCCCAAATGCTTCACTCACCAGCCAAAGCCTCCGAACGACACGCTCCTCTTCCTCCTCAGCATCGTCTCTTTGTCCTCCTCTTCTTCCTCTTCTTCTCTTATTGTGTCTGGCTGCTCCCACCCAAGCTCCTCTCAACC
This sequence comes from Hippichthys cyanospilos, assembly GCF_059441005.1. Taxonomy (NCBI): domain Eukaryota; kingdom Metazoa; phylum Chordata; class Actinopteri; order Syngnathiformes; family Syngnathidae; genus Hippichthys; species Hippichthys cyanospilos. The sequence continues at coordinate 3,926,479 of NC_142386.1, read as the reverse complement.
TATCTCCTCATCCCGCCGGCTATAAATACTATGCGAGACACCGTCCTTCACACTAGCTCCTTTTTCCCCTCCCGCAGAGTCTCCTCCCGCCGTTAATGTTTCTTTCTTTCACTTCAATTCACCGCACGCAGCCTGGAGAGAGAGCGAGAAAGAGAGACGAGAAGGGAGGGGAGGGGAGGGAGGGTGAGACACAAAGAGACAAGTGGAAGCATTTCCTCTCTCTCGATCCGCCCTGACGAAGCAGAATAGCAGCAGGGATGCTGTGAAAAGTTTTTGTGCAGACATAAATAAGTCAAGTTTTGGATAGTTAAGCAGAATTAAAGGATGGTTAAGCAGAATAAAATTAAAATGGTCTTCTATTAGTTTTGTCCATGTCCTCCTGAGACCCAACCTATTCAACTGTGTCCACTGTATTGGATATTTTTATTTTTGGTCTATATCTTGTGGCCCATTCGAGTGACATCCAAGGACCTCCTGGCCCTTCCAGTGATGGCTAGTGTTTGTATAGCATGCAATTAACCTTGCTGAAACAAAATGGGGACAGCAGTGTCCATTTATGAATAGGCTGAGTCTCAGGAGGATTTACCAAATCCCCCTGACGATTAATGTACAGTATTTAATAATTGTCATCTCAGAAAAAAAAATAAATGTGAGTGAATACTTTTTTCCGGGGTAAATGGCATATACCTCCACAGCAGTTGGGGGTAGTAGTGTGTAACAGCGAGAAATGCCGATTCAGACAAAATGTCAAAATTGTCATTGTGATTTATATTGTTGACGATCATGTTATTTGTGTTAGTTTCAGATTATGAGATATTTTTTATAACTATCTGGATCATGGCACGAAATATCCCTCTTTTTGTTATATTTTCTAAGGCTTGGAGAAATGTCACCAAAACAGAGTATTTCCTAGCATCCGTCTGTCCCAAATTATATTTGTGTTTCTCTCAATGTTGTACGATGAAAGGCAATATATGACATATACTATTATAATGAACAGAAATTATGGTTATTCTGTGCTTGTGTTATCTGTGGAAAACCTCCAGCGACTGAATACATTTACATATATTGTCTTTGGTTTAAAGAACAATGGGAACGGAACACACAGTGTTACTGGTGGAAGATGGCGTACTCATCCAAGACGTGAATCAATAGCAGGCATAGCATTGTTGATATATGTGAACTATTTTAGGAATATTAATCATTTATAAAGGTTTTTTCATTATTAATACGGGTGTTGCATAATAATTTGTTATGACAACAATAAGAACACCTCCGCAAATTTCTGGAGGAATGTGTGACAAAGGCCTGTCACGCAGTGATTGGTCAGTTATGCTGTCAATCTCATTGCTGGAGCTGCTGTTGAAGCATGCGTTTTCTGTTATAGCGGAGATTAAACTTGAGGTCTAGTTAATAAGTAATTATAAAATTACAATCTGTTTTTTATGTATTTTCACATTTCAGATTACCTGATGTATTCATTACAAAACGCAACGTAAATTATTTAGTCTCTTTGGGGGGGAGGGACAAATATGGTAATGCCACGACGTGAATGGTCTTTTTTGTAGTCATCACAAATTTACGAGCTGTGATAGGTAAAGAGGTGGGGCGTGCATTTATTTTCCGATTAGTTTTAATAATTATCTTGGCTTTGATTTTTATTTTGAATCGGGATTAAGCTATTGTATAATTCGTAGTGCAAATTTCTCCACCAAGCTCTTGCTGAACGTTTAAATATCAAGCGATTCGAAGAAGAAAAACGATCGTACGGGCGTTGCACAATTGGTCATTTTTTCTGCCGATCACAATGTACGACCTCTGATAGGCCAAAGGGTGGAACTTGGGGATAAATTCAGGAAGTGAGCATCGTGAGCTTGCACTTTGACATGAGCCGGAGCTGAAGAGCTTGAATAAGGTAACACGCTGTTGCTCTTGATTTTTTCATCTTTAACTCTCCAAGGGAAAACCAAAACAAAACCGAAATCGTAGTTGTCCGTGTTATTAAATGCAGCTTGTGTATATATTTCCAGCTTGTAAAAGTCGTGATTGTATGTTGCAAAATATTTTTAAGCCCGTAAAGCAAACGACAATGAATGCTAGTTGTACGATATTTGCTTTCGCGCCCCGATTAAACTTTCTTCCATTATACAAATGTATTACACCAAATGTATTACACTTAACATTTAATTTATTAGATAGCGTAACATGCATTGGATAGTGGAGTAGTTTGCACACGCGTCGATAAGTTGCTTTCAGTTTCGAGGCGCTTGTTTTTCCCATTGGCTCAAATGAAAGTGAAAGAAAGAAATGAGAAACGAGTTCTTCCTCTGATCTTTTCCGCCTGTTTATCTTACCCTTGCACTCAAAACCAACGATTGACGCCATAATTCAGAATGTAGTCTACAAACACCATACATTGCATTAGAATGAATGGAAACCCATGGCATGTGTTGTTAATATGTGGACATAAATGTTAACTTGACTATTCTTTTTAAGTCCTGCTCCTTATTTAATGTGTAAAACCTTTCTTGTCTGTCATCATCATCATCATCTACTATATTCTCATGTTCGTCCCAATTTCTTCTAGGGTTGACTTACTTCTCATCTGTGACGTCTTGCAGTTAAAGATGGTGGATTCTCAGTACTTCCTACCAAATGACATCGGCATCTCCGCTCTCGATTGCGCAGAGGCTTTTCGTTTGCTCTCCCCGCAAGAGAAGTTGTATGCTCACTACCTGTCGCGCGCTGCTTGGTACGTCATTTACTTCGCCATCCTCTCGGTTCCCTCTGCAGGAAACCAAATTCATTTAAATGTTAATAAACCAGTCCTCCTGTCTTAGGTATGGAGGCCTCGCTGTGCTCCTGCAAACATCCCCCGAGTCGCCTGTAATCTTCGTCCTTCTGCAAAGGATTTTTCGAAAGCAGTCACCTGCACAGCTGGAAGCTGTAGCAACAGCAGTTGGACTGAGCTCAGAGGAGTACCAGGTACTTCTTTTTTTTTTTTTTTTACTTTTCTGTGCACACTTTTGTTGTGCTTCAAACACTGTGTTTTTGTGTGTCCTGTTTGCTTTCAGGCCTTCTTGGTGTATGCAGCAGGTTTCTACGCCAACATGGGAAACTACAAGTCTTTTGGAGACTCTAAGTTTGTTCCAAATTTGCCAAAGGTACAAGTAGTTTTAGTGGGGTAATAGAATTCTAAAACTCCCATTGGTTTCAACTAATTTCTAATTTTTGCCTTAAAACACACACACACACATTAGAGTACATTAGAGTACAACAATGCTAGAAACAGATTACAAATATATCATATAATATATATCATAGGGTTACATTCCCAATTGGCTGTATTTTCTGTCTTTCTGTCTTTCTGTCATTCTGTCTTTCTGTCTTTCTGTCTGTCTGTCTTCCAATCAGGACAAGCTGGATGCCCTAGTGAGGGCCAGTCAGGCTTTTCAAGAGAACCCTGCTGAGATAGGTGCTTTGTGGGACAGTTGTTCATGTCTCATGTACTCCCTGGAAGACAAACAGAAACAACTGGGCCTTGGCGACAAGGTGGGGAGCTTGTAACTTTTAAAATGTAAAATGACTGTGAGAAAAATCTTGTGATTGTTCATACTGCACCTCCTGTCTTGACTCTGTGCTACTCTTCAGGGAATCACCACCTACTTCTCAGGAAATTGCTGTCTGGAAGATGCTGAGCTGGCGCAGAAGTTCCTTGACTCAAAGGTGAAACTGACTCAGAACAAGATTTTACTGTAATTTTTTTTTTTTTTTTTTCAGTATTCTACCGATTGTTCAGTCCTATTGAACTAATAAATTAATACATTTCAACTAACTTTTAGAGGATGGGGGAAAAAGGCTAAATTAATGCAACAAATTTCACGGAAATCCTTATAATGCACATACTTGGTGGGCCAGATCAGAAAAAATTATATTGGGCCATCCTTTTCACACAACTGGTGCAAATCATGTCCAAAGTAATCTTGTGTTCTGCCAGATATGCTTTCAACTGACACTTGTGTTCTTCAGAAACTGTCCGCTTACAACACCCGGCTGTTCAAAAGGGAAAATGGTGAGAAAACCTGCTATGAGGTGCGCTTGGCGTCCGCTGTGAAGAAAGGTCAGTCGTCAAATGAAATAACCCAGATAGCTTCAATGCGGGTCACGTGCGCTACATTGAATTAATGAACGCGAATGCTGCACAGACTGCACGGTGGATGGCGAGTGCGAATCCTGCTGTGGGTGCTTTGACTTTGATGGAAAAGAGTTCTCCGTGAAGAGGGGGGACTACGCTACACTCATGGAGAGGGTCTGCTATTATCTTCAAAAGGCTCAGGTCAGTGAGATGATAGTTTTTCCAAGCATTTTGCCAACATTATTCCTGATTTGAAATTGACTGCCATTTCAAACAAAACACAGAGCCACGCCGCCAATGAGAACCAAAAGAAGATGCTCGAGGAGTACAGAAAGAGCTTCACCTATGGTTCGGTGGACGCTCACAAGGAAGGCTCGCGCTTCTGGATCAAAGACAAGGGACCAATTGTGGAGAGGTGAGGCCACTGTAACCATAGGAACAGTCCCCATTAACCGTGGAAAAACAAGGAATTACTGTACACTGTATTCCCTAACTTAAGTTGAACCTGCAACGATTAAAACTATGAACTCTTCCCCTCCGCTTCCCAGCTACATCGGCTTTATTGAGAGCTACAGGGACCCCTTTGGCTCCAGAGGAGAGTTTGAAGGTAGGTTTTCTCTGTTTTTGCTGCCGTTCTTCCCCTGAACAGCCTTTCTCGTGCTGTCGACTTTAGGTTTCGTGGCGGTTGTGAACAAGGCGATGAGCGAGCGCTTTGCCAAACTCGTAAGCTCGGCCGAAGTGCTGCTCCCTGAGCTTCCCTGGCCGAGGGAATTTGAGAAAGACACTTTCCTTAAACCCGACTTCACTTCCCTCGACGTCCTCACTTTTGCTGGCAGCGGAATCCCAGCTGGCATCAACATTCCCAACTGTACGTGTGTCTATCCATCTATTTTCCATGTTTTTTGTTTTTTTTTTTAATGTTACTCCACTCGAAGATGTGTTCTTTTTGAACCAGATGATGACATCAGACAGTCGGAGGGCTTTAAAAATGTCTCCCTCGGAAATGTGCTGGCCGTAGCTTACTCTACAAACAAAGAAAAATTGACATTCTTGGAGGAAAATGACAAGGTGAGGTACCCAAAATGGCTATCCGACATCAGTCCACTCTACGGTCTCCAATTTTTGTAATTCCATTTTTTTTTGCCAGGATTTATTTGTCAAGTGGAAGAGTCCATCGTTTGAGGTGCAAGTCGGCCTCCATGAACTTTTGGGCCATGGAAGTGGCAAGTTGTTCGTTCAGGTTTGTCAACAAGACATAAATCTGCATTCATCTTCTAGATAAAAGTCTTTTTGAGGTGGGATCGTCACCTCTCCATGAAAAGAACATATTTCTTGGACTGGGTCCAAGAATCATGAGTGGCACAATAAAAAAAAAAAAAGTTGAGCTGACCAGACTGACCAGAGATGTGAACTTACTTGTTGGAACTTCCCATCTTTTGAGTTACTAGACTTCTCAAACAGTTTGTGTCCAACTAGTACTTATATTTTAAATCAAGATTTGTCAATAATAAGTTAAATTGTTAATGCACGCTGGAACAGAGTAATGGTAAAGATTTGTGTGCCCAATTGTGGTAATTGTCCATTTGACGGTATGGATGTGTGGCTCCCTCTACAGGACAACAAGGGCAAGTTCAACTTTGAAAAGAGCAAAGTGATCAACCCGGAAACTGGCGAGCTGGTGCGTCTTTTTTACAAATGTGGATAAAAATACATTATATATGGAATATCTTTGTCACTTTTAATATACATGGAAATGCAGTTTAAAAAAAAAAAAAACATAAAAAGGGCCGTGTGTAAAATAGAATTTCAAGTTGTCCAAAGATTAACCCTTTACTGAAGGGGCAAGGCTGCAGTTCTTCATTTGTGCTTTGTATTTCTAGGTTTCCAGTTGGTACCAGGACAACGAGACTTGGGACAGTAAATTCTCCACCCTCGCCTCCTCTTATGAAGAATGTAGAGCTGAGTGTGTGGGACTTTACCTATCGCTCAACAAGAATGTACTGAGGTGGGTGAATTGAAGTTTTTGTTTTTCCAAAGTCAGACGTTGAAAGTTAGTAACTTGTAATTTTTCTGCTGCAGTATTTTCAGTCATGAGGGCCAGGATGCTGAGGACGTAATCTATGTGAACTGGCTAAGCATGGTACGAGGCGGGCTGCTGGGTCTGGAGTTTTACACGCCTGAGAGCAAAAGCTGGAGACAGGTAAAATGTCAATAAACATTGTCATTCTGCAACATGACTTGTTAGTCAGAGCTGGTGTCTTTGTTAAGAAGTGTTGTGGAAACGATCCCAATACTAAAAACACCTTAAAGTTGTGTACGTTGTAAAAGTGTATAGTTTCCTTGAAATCTAGCTCTCTTGTTCCAGGCTCACATGCAGGCACGTTTCGTGATCTTGCGTGTGTTGCTTGAGGCCGGCGAGGGTCTGGTGGGCCTGAAGGAGGTCACCGGAGCGGACGGCAAGCCAGACGCTCGCATCACACTTGACAGAAGCAAGATATACACCGTTGGCAAGGACGCCATCCACAAGTTCCTTTGTAAACTCCAGGTATTCATTTATTTATTTCTTTGCAGCTGATGACTGGTAACCTATTATTTGTCTGCCTTCACCGTAGGCAAAGTGTGGAGTAAGATGGCCGTCAATTTTCGTGGATCTGATCTGAAACAATTTTCCATGTGCCCTTCCTCAGTCACACCTACCAAATCTACTTTTAAGACAACTCTTCCCTCTTGCAGGTCTTCAAGTCAACAGCGGATGTGGAAAAAGGCCGGGCCCTCTATGAGGGCTACTCTACCGTGAGTGAGAGCGGCAAATACAACTTCCTGCGCCTTCGTGAGACTGTGCTGATGCGGAAGGAGGATCGCAAGATGTTTGTCCAAGCCAACACCAGAATCAGTGGTACGTTCTCACCTATAGCAAAGGGCCACGTATTGGCCTTATATTAATTAAGTAAATGATCAGGCAATCATTTATTTTCATTTTTTTTGCAAGCATTAAGGGGGAGTTAAAAAAAAAACTCACTGACTTGGTTTTCTTACTTTGTTCTTTTCCAGAGGAGAGCGTCGAGTTGGTCGAGTACGAAGGCAGCGCGTCCGGCTTGATTCAATCCTTCATCGAACGTTTCCAAGACAACGACAAACTTGAGGCTGACCTCTTGGATTTGAGCCGAATGGATTGTTCATGTTGGTGTTGATGGGGAGGACACATTCATAGTTTAGAGCCTTTGCAGATAATCTTCAACACTGACTAAACCATTCACTAAGTCATAGAGTCACAAATGTAGAACAGGTCTATTGTCGTCAAAACTTCAACACTGGTCCAGAATTGATGTACACAAAAAAAAAATAGATTTCACATGACTGGTAAATACTATATTTGCTGGTATACTGTACATTAAATAATGGCAGTCAGCATACATTGATTTTTTTTTTTGTTTAATTTACATGTTTCGACTATAGAAATACTGCCATAGCTTCTTAATCTTGGTCAGAAGTAAAAACTAATGAAATGCAATTTTTTTTTTCATAATATCTTAACAGTACTGTGTTTACTAAACATCTGAGACAGAAAATATGATCTGCAAAAATAAACCATTTGACAAAACTTGCAAAAAACAATTTTAACCATGAGAATATTTTTGCATCCATTTCCACATTTTGTTTAATCTTTAAAAACAAAAAATTGAGACCACAAAATTGTCGCAAGATTTTTTTGCTCTTATTATCTATATTATTGAAACCCAGGGCCTCAAAACTGTGAAACCGATACTAGTTCCCTGTGCTGCCAAAGTGTAGATAATTCTGCATAGACTAACACTTTGAATTCTTTGAATTCAAATTAATCACATAATTTTAATAGAAGCAGTTTATGGAACACTTTCGTGATTTTTTTTTTTTTTTTTTTTTTTACACAGATACCCAAACTGTACCTTAAGTACTTTAATAAGTTGAAATTGAATACTGTGGTCATGTATATACTAAACACTAAGATGCTGCTTCCTGGACATCATCGTTGCCTTGTTGTGGCGACTCTGGCTCCTCCCCAAGGCTACTGAAGGAACTGCAGCTATCTGTGTCATCCAGAGAGGCCGATGACATCTCTTTGTTTAAGCTCTCCGCTCCGTTATCTTCACGTATTCCCTCTTCCACCTTGGCTTCTATTTCCGTTGTATGACTGGCCTCTACCAGCTGCGCCAAGCAAGGCGAGAAGAAGGGTGACAGAGAGAAGGGCATTTTGGGGGAGGATGTTGGGGACTGATAGGGGGAAGTGGACAGGGGAGCCCTGGGCGAAAGAGATGGAAATTGATATTGCGAAGGGATGGGGGGAGAAGCAGCGGAAAGGTTGCGAAGGGTGGGAGACAGTTTGGGAGGAAGTGGCGGAACTGATCCAGCTGGATACGGAGAGAGTGAGGGGGAGAGTGTGGATGTGAAGGTTGAGGATGGTTGCAAATAGTCGGGGTCATCAGTAGGATGCTCCATCAATGGTGGAAGTTTAGCCTTCACTTGTTCCTCCGCTGCAGACGAGGGGTTAGCATCTTGTTGCTTGGATGCTGGCGTCATGTTTCGTGTTTTACGTTTTCCTTTGGTTTTGGGCATAAGTGGGGGCGGGGGAGGTGGAGCAAGAGGGGGCAACATCAGAGTAGATGTCTCTGTGGACACTCGCACCTTGAAGCTGCGTTTCATTAGGCGCCGCCTGGACAAGATACTGTCAGATTGCAAGAAAAGCGGATTGATGAAGCAGAGCGCGCCCAGACCCGAGCCGCAGTCCAGTTCTCTTGGGCTACGCGTCTCGATGGGACAAAACTCTCGGAACAGGGTCGAGTTTGGGTCCGATTTTTGGTCACATTCGGTGGTAGTCATCTGGTTGTCCGAGTCAGGCTGCGCAGTGGAATCGGGAGGTGATGAAGAGGGTAGATGCGGCGTAGCGTCTGGTGGCGCCGGGGCGGAAGATTCTTTCTTTTTCTCCTTGTTTGTCTGAGTCTTGGGGAGTTCCCGTGGGCCCCGGACATTGAGGTGTGAACTCCAGAATTCTGGTGAAGAATGTGATTGAAGTTTATTAAAAAAAAAAAAAAAAAAAAAAGTTTAGTTTTTCCTTTTTAAAACCAACCTATTCCCATGTGAGAGATAGACTCCAGCTCTTTGTGGGAGGTTGCTCTTGCGATGGCTTCAGGAAGCTCCAAAGGAAAGGGTAATACATCTCTGGTACATGAGTTAAAATGTGATTATTATGAGTTAATATAAACTCTACAAAAACTATACACATTATATTATGCAGACCATATAATACGATACAGCATGCTTAGAATAAAATGATTCTTACCTGCTGACACAATAAAAGGAAACGAGTCTCGGAAGGTCTGGAAAGCTGATCGCCGACGTCTCCAGAGACAGAGCTGAGTGATAGAGTGAGCAACATCTCATTGATATTCAAACAGAAATGAGGGTGCCAATAACAAAACTCACAAGCATATATTATTTACCCTCTGTGAAAAACAACAAATATTATTGGAGCTTTATGATAATTCACTATATTAAAAAAAGACAAATGGAACAACATGGAAGTCAACCAGCACCATAGAGTGGAAAGTGTCAAATGATCAAATTCCTCATTATTAAGTCTTACTTGAGTGCTCCTCCCTGATGCCAAACTGTTGCACAAAAGACGGCACGCTGTCATCCACCAGACGCACGCACAACACGTTCCTCTGGGACGTGCGAGACCTTCGCACCAAGAATGTCTGCAAGGCAACACATCTGGACTATCCAGTGCAGAAAGATACTAAATTTGGGATTTTTGTGAGCGTCTGACCCCAGGAGGCTCTCTCTGTAGAATGTGCAAGGCAGTGGCAGGGTTGATTGACAACTGCAGCCAGACAGGCACCGTCAACAAGAGGCGGTCCAGGATGCTGACATTCTTCAGAGACCCACCTCCTCGCTGGTGGCCCATGAACTTGCGTTCTGACCCTTGGGCAGGCTCAGGGAAATCATAAAGAGGCTCCTCTTGCTGCGCCATCTAAAAAAAAAAAAAAAAAAAAAAACAGACGTATTTTCGGATTAAACTTAAACCTTCTCATGTTTTTAAAATTTGAATACTCATGTCCAACTGTTCACTTATGAATGCATTGAACCCACTTCAGCAAGTGAGGTTCATACAAACTCAAGTGGCAACACTGGATTTACAACAGGAAGCACTGTACACACCTGCGTGATAAATCCTGGACTGTGTCAGCAAGTTCAGACTTGGTTCTAATGGAGACGAAGCTTATGGGGAGCTGCGGAAATAAATGCGAAAAATATGGCGCACACTCAAGAAGGCTCATATAAGCTACTTAACAGAACAATGCATTATCTGAGAATAATACAATCACCATGTAAATTGCTAACATTTCAAGATCATTATGTAAGGTATTCTTTATATACAACTGGAATGGTTTTACCTGATTGCCCCTTTCGCTCTTTTTAGTTGCTTTGGATAACGCAACATGCTCCCAGTAGTAGAGAAAACAACACGGTGCTGCGTATTATGTGATCCAAAGTTATCGTCTTGTCTTCTTCTCCGTCTTACTTCTTATCTTCCTTTCCCTCATTTCCTTCTTTTTCATCTGTAGGTCCTCCCCTATCTCACCTGAAATCACCAGGAACGTTTCTTGGACCGGAATAACATTACTGATAAAAATAAAAAAAATAACAGTAACAATGAAATGAAGCGCGACCTCACCAAGATAAGCTACTTTTTAAAGGATAATTAAAAGAAATGTCTTAAAATCTTTTTTCCGATTGCAGTTGTGACGTCACAGTATTCAGATTCCAAGTCAGCGAACAATTTATCTAAAACGATTTAAAATTCCTCGTAGATGCGCGAGGAAGTCCACGAATTGTTTGTTTGTTTATTTATGTGTTTATTTATTTGCTGTCAACGGTCCTGTATTGTTGCAAAAGCGCGCCCCCTGCTGCCCCCCCAAAAAAACAGAGCCGGATATGCAATTTGAAAGGCAGCGCTGGGTACCGCGTTGGGTAAGCATTCCATTGGCTAAATGCTAAGCTAAAATCGTTGCTTCTCCGGATGTTTTCGTATAAATAAGCTAGCCACTGAGTTAGTTCTCGCTAATGCGAGTTCTTATTTTACTTCCATTGTTAAAATTGGTGCAAATACACGGAAATAATATTCTGTGGTCCTCTGACGTTGCGCTATTGCTGGCGGATATAAGCTATCTTAGCTAATGTTAGCCAGCTTCTACAAGATGTCGTTTCCAGCCGTCGCGTCGCCGTCTTTACTTCCTTCACGCTAGCTTTTATTGTTTATTTGAAACAAGTAAGGTTTCTGAGTGTGCGAACGTACTCGACGTT